>NC_139628.1:6093273-6203273 GCF_964638095.1 Poromitra crassiceps
CATGATCACACTTGGGTTTAAACACGCCCAATCTGGACGTTTGTGCCGAGTTGATGCAGAGCGCAGCGGGGCAACACGCCCCAAAACAGTGCTGCACGCAGCGCTATTCTGGCACAAAACGGGCCTTAATGCAAAATTACCGCCTTTGCGATGATAGAGCGCAATATGTCTTGTATCTTTTCATTGCTACTGAGAAACAGCTGATTGAAGTTGTGCAAATAGACCAATCACAGCTGATTATCATCTACTGTAAGTTGGAGACGTACCCAGATGTTGCAGTGTGCGTTAAAGGCCCATTCCGTCGGTTCTGGCGAGAAATAAATGTGCACAAACTGTTTTTTATTGGCAATGAGTGAATGCGCCTTGACATAACTTAAAAATGGCGACCAGGGGCGTTTCTCTCCGACCAGTCGTTCAGAAGATACATGGAAATACCTCAGTTTCGAAGGGGTTAGCATTTCCCGCCACAGCTAGAGGATGTGACGTCTGCGCGCGTTCATGAGCTTGCCTCTTGTCCTAGACGGCTAACAGGAAATGGCTAAAGTAGCTTTTAACGTTACGTTCGTCGCTGCTAGCAAAAGGAAACAACAACACAGACTCCAGAAAAAGTCCACACTAAATAAATAAATATTTATCTAATGAAGCCCGTCTGGCCAGACAGCAGCAATGTGACCGACATCGGGGGGAAACTAGAGTCAGGACTGTGTTTTCGGTTCATGAAGGGAACTTGCTGCTTGTAGCTACTGTAATGTGGTTTTGACCAGATAACGTTAGCTGCTTGCTAATGGGTTTTCAAGATTCAAGATTTTTATTGTCACTCCGTAGTACAAGTATCTGACCACCTGGTCAGAAACTCTGCTAACATTACCGTCTTGTGTGAATTAATGCAACCCTAACGTTACTACCGTTATGCTTATGGTCATGGAACATTATTGTTTGACTGCAGTTAGCTGCGGTGGTGAGTGCCTATTATAACCATAACGTTAGCTTGATGCTATACGCGGCTAACTAATAGATTTAGCTATATTTATAGAAATTACCACCAGCCCCACTAATAACGTTACTGTCTTGTGTTGATAATGAATCTCACAGTCGGAAATATGCCTAACGTTAGCCTACTGTCTGTTATGCTTACGGTACATTGTTTGACTGTTCAGTTTGGTCAACTCCAGGCATTACACGGTACCGTACATACAGGGGGAGCAGGCTATTTCCTGGCTTGTGCTAACGTGAGTATCCACTTCCCCGCAGTCAACGCAAGCCAAAACACGGCCAAACATGCCACAATAATGTCCCCTAATTCATCCAGAATCCTTCCTGGGCAGCTCGAGGCTGATCTGACCAATAAATTGTCCAGGTTGCCGTTTTCAAGTGACGTTTATGAGTTAACGTTACAAAGCAACCAACAGCTCTGCTGTTGCCAGGCAACTGCTTGTGCACGTGTGAGTATGGTGCCCGCGCGTCAGCTCGTTCACACGCTGCCTGCAGTTACTCTAACGGCCACCGGCGTCAGTAAGAGTGAGTATTGACGGAATGGACCTTTAAGGTGTTTTTGATCTGTGTCTTTTTCGGTTTATAAAGTTTATTTTGATACAACTTAATGAGCAGCTATCGTGTAGATTGTTGTTGATCTCTTGCAGTAATTTCTTATTGAAAATACTGTACTATAAAACATTTACTGCAGCAATTCTGTGACATACTATTACTTTTTCAAATACTATCACACTCATACTGTTCTCACATTTTTTCATGTCAAGGAACCCTAAACTGAAACAAATTAGACCAGTGGTTCTCAACCTTTTTACACCAAGTACCCCCTGAGAAATTAGTTGGCTCTCCAAGTACCCCCATATGACCGACGTTAAAATACAGTCTATTCAGCTGCACAGTTTACGCAGGAGGCACACTTATTCCTAATAACATAATTTATTGTTAACTTTTGTCAGCCACAGCCACAATGTACAAAGGGGCAGCACTAGAACTAGCAAACTCAAACAAAATAACATTAAGAACTGTATTTCAGCAAATGTAGGCCTACTTCAAACACACACACTCTCTCTCTCTCTCTCTCTCTCTCTCTCTCTCTCTCTCTCTCTCTCTCTCTCTCTCTCACACACACACACACACACACACACACACACACACACACACACACACACACACACACACACACACACAATAAGTGAGATCATTAAGAACACAATGAATGACAACAATAATAATGACTGCTTCATTCTCAAAAAGGCAAGTGAAAAAAATAAGATTAACAGCAGCATTTCAATTAATTCAAACACACACACGTGTGTCATGTGTGTCCCGAACACAGAGAGAGAGAAATAAGCCATGTGTGCTGTGTCCGTCCGTGTACAGCGAGTGGACAGCTCCCGAACAGACAGAGTCAAATAGAGAGACAGACAGAGAGAGGCTGCAGGACGGCCGCGCGGCGACGCAGGACACGGAACAGAGAGGGAGAGAGATGTGTCATTATATCGTAATATTGGCTTCGGGCCTCGCAACAGGCTCGGGCCAATTAATTTCATAACTCATCCGGGCCGGATCGGGCACGGGTCTGCATGTCACGGGCCGAGATTTCATGCCCGCGCAGCTCTCTAGCTCAGTGCCAGGCTTCGGCTTGTAGCTCTAAGGACAAGCCCACCGTCCTCGGTGCCCAGGGCCCGGGTTCAGTTGGGAGCTCTCCTTGGGTCCCATTCCCTTCATTGGGCCGCCCCCTGCAAGTGCAAGGAACCTGGCAGGGGACCCAGCGCACCTTGGTCCATGGCCACGGCCTGGCCTCTGTTTGCAGCACCCAGGTCAAGCCCACCGGTCAGCTCGCCAAGGTCTGGGCTCTGTGCCAGCCTTCGGCTTGTAGCTCTAGGGACACGCCCACCGTCCTCGGTGTCCAGGGCCCGAGTTCAGTTAGGAGCTCTCCTTGGGTCCCATTCCCTCGGTAAATGGTAAATTTTGCCCCCTTCTTTGGGGCGCCCCTGCCAGCGCAAGACGCCCAGCTCACCTTGGCCCATGGCCACAGCTGGGCCTCGGTTTGTAGCGCCCAGGACAAGCCCACCATGGACGGCACCGTGCTCCTGTCATCGGTCGGGAGCTCTCCTGTAGACCACACCTCCGGACACCGGCTCACCATCGTTGGGGCCCAGGGCCCGACTTTGGCTGGGAGCCTTCATGGGATCTATGTGCGGCCTCCAGGGTGTTCCACAGCGGTTCAGGCCGCCGAGTGGCGTTGCGAGCCCGCAGTCAATGGCGTACGACACCCGTCTTCGCTCTCTGGCTCAAAAGAGGACCAGCCCGACCTGGCGCATCCCCTGGACGCATCTATAGTCGGAGTTTGCGTGAAGGACTTTCCCCTGGCATGCCTAGCATTTGCGGAGCTAGCCGTGTGACAGGTGGGCGCAGCCTCTCACACCCTGCTCCCCCCGAATTCTCCCCCCAACCATGCTGCTCGCTAAGGGGGCGATACGCTCGGTCCCCAAGGCGGAGGAGCACTTGGGGTTTCTATCACAGGTACCTTGCCGTACCCAAGAAGGACGGTTCCTTGCGTCCGATTCTGGAGCTTGGCGCTGAGGGAGGTTCCCATTCCTAATGCTTTCCCTTCCCGCCTTTCAATTCGTTGAAGCCACAGGATTTCTTACTTCCATGGATCTGAAAGATGCGTTCTTCCATGTCCCCGTGGTTCGGAGGCACAGGAAATACCTGAGGATCTCCTTCCTGGGAAAAGCTTACGAGTTCTGCCGTTTGGCATGTCCTTGAGCACACGGACCTTCAATGTGTGCGTGGAGACAGCCCTGGCTCCCCTCCGCTTGAGTGGGATTTGCGTCTTCCTCGATCTCGACGATGCTCTCATAGTGGCGGACTCGAGGGTCCGCGCTGTGGAGCATACCAGGGCGGTGACAGATCACCTGCAGACCCTGGGGTTTTTAGTGAACTGGCAGAAGAGTTGCCTCGTCCCAGCGCAGGTTGCATCCTTCCTGGGGCTCGACCTGGACTCTCGGGCCATGCTGGCGCGCCTCTCGCCAGACTGACAGGCGTGCACCATGCACCAAGGGCGTTAAGTCTGGGTCCCTCCGTGTCAGTGCATCAGTGCCCTTTGGGGCTGGAAACCCTTGTTATGTTCATTATTCTTATTCTTCCGAGTGCTTTTCTTCTTTCTTAAGCATTTGTTCAAGGCTTGAACCCTTGGTATTACCGCTTGCGGCTATAACTTCATATTTTATTTCATGGCCAGATGTGACCTTTCTTATCTCATAGTGCAAGTCGAGTTGTTTATGTGCTCTACCTAATTTTGAGTGAACATTGTTTTCATCATCATATTTTTCCAATCACTTGAGGATTGTCAAAGAAAAATATATTTTGATCAGAGAATGGTCACAGCTTTTTATTTCAGAGCACTCCAAATCACTCCAGTGACACGCCCCCCCCCCTCTTCTAAATAGCATCCCCAAGAACTGAGTATTATGTTCTGAATTGTGAAGACCTATATGCCACTGGTCCATTTTGTGAATGTACTCTACTTCACCACCACTATTTGTGTCCTTGTACCATTTTCTTATATGTGGACATAAATAAATAGTTAAAATGTGTGTGGCCAGGGTCTGTTGTGTTTATTATTTGTTAATTTAACAGATCTTCAGTTCTTCAGTTTCATGAAGAAACATTTTTCAGCCATCTTTGTTCACAGTAGGATTTTAATAAATATATGACACATACTTGACCTTTCTATTTAAATAGGAATTTCATGTTTTCATTTTGGGGGAATTAAACACACACTTACACTTCCTCAGACCTGGTTTCAACATCTGCACTCCACCATGGTCCACACTGTGGGAACATTTACATAAAGTCTGATCAATATAATATATTTGATAAACAAACAATAATCATCATTCCTGAGCTTATAGTATGACAGAAAATGTGTCTTACTCAGCCTTCTAGCAGACGCTGTCTCTCCATACCTGAGAGATTCCATGCTTTTTTCATTTTTTTAACCTTTTATTTAACCAGGTAAGTCATTAAGAACAAATTTGTATTTACAATGGTGACCTGGCAAAAGGCACAGCCTCTTGAGGGAGAGGGGTAGGGACTAAAATACATTTAAAAAATAAATAAAATGACAACGGCCCATATCCAAATTGTTGCCACTGGCTGCAGTCTCCAGTGTGACACAGAAAATGTGTGTAACTCTCAGCCTTAACAGACGTTGGGCTCTATTTCCGCCCTGGTCTTAAATTTGCATTTATGGCTGGACGCAGAGCTATTAGTGGGCGTGGTCACGCGCATTCCCTAATTTTTCCTTGATGCTAAAAGCCAGAATGCCAAGAAGTGTTGGATTGGTGATCTCCAGTAAACCAATCACATTCTTCCCTTCCAACCTCCGATCCGCGGAGCGACTCCAGTCCGGTCAGAAAAGCCCTAGAAGCAAAGATCATGTAAGTCAGGAGGGGAAGAGAAGATGACTGGCAAAGATGTGAAAGAGAGAGTGAGAGAGGGGGAGAGCGAGTGAGAGACAGAGAGAGAGAGGGAGAGAGGGAGTGAGAGAGAGAGGGGAGAGAGAGAGTGAGATAGCAGCAGAGAGAGTGATTGAGAGTGAGAGGGAGAGAGTGAGTGAGATAGAGAGTGCAAGTGAGTGAAAGAGAGAGAGAGGGAGAAGTCTGTATCAGACGAGCATGCAGACACAACTGAGAGTTGAGTTTGGAAAGACATGTCCGCAAAATAGGATAACGCCGTGGGTGCATCCCCGGTGTTAATAAGGCCTGGTTTTGAAAAGCGTTAACCGCAAAATTAACGCCCGTTGGGAAGATCGCTTTAGGCTGGTATTTAAGGCCGAAACACCCATTCTGGCCTATTCCTAAGGCCACTTTAAGGCCAGGGGGAGAATAGAGCCCATTGTCTCTCCATTGCTGAGAGATTCGTCTCCACTGTGTCAGAGAAAATGTCTGTGACTCTCAGCCTTCTAGCAGATGTTGCCTCTCCATACCTGAGAGAGTCCAGTCTCCAGTGTGGATCCTCCATTCCAGCAGAGAGCAGCTTCACTCCTGAGGCTCCTGGATGATTGTAGCTCAGGTCCAGCTCTCGCAGATAGGAGGGGTTGGAGCTCAGAGCTGAAGCCAGAGAGGCACAGCCTTCCTCTGTGAGCAGACAGCCTGACAGCCTACACAGACACACACACACACACACATGTGCGCGCACGAACGCACACACACACACGCATACACACATACACACACATGCACGCACGCACGCACGCACACACACACACACACACACACACACACACAACACACACACACACACACACACACACACAGCAAGCACAATTGTACTGTCTCAAATGAAAATAGTTGAGCAAGTCATCAGCTCTGTGGCTTAATTTGGTTCAGTTTGACTTTTCCACTTTTCTGACAGAATCTTTGAAATCATTTCTGCTATTTCTGGTTTCAGCAACTGATGCTGCAAGTAGAGGAAATAGTGAAGTATCTTCATGGAAAGTAATTCACATAAGCTACAAAACAATGCTAAATGTTGAGATTTCTTTCAGAGAATTTAGAGAAAGTTGTACTCACACAAGTACAATCTTTTTTAGATTCTCATGGCGTTCTTGAGGTATTCCAGTCTGGTTTTAAAGCCCTTCACAGCACTGAAACTGCACTTTTATAAGTTTTTAATTATCTTTTTTTAGCAACTGAATCTGGGGACTCTGCCATTCTTATGCTTTTAGACCTCAGAGCTGCATTCGACACAGGCTCCCGCCTGGAGCACTGTGTCGGCATCAAAGGCACTGCCCTGGAGTGGTTCAGGTCCTACTTGTCTTCTGTCAGCCTTGGTGACTCTGAGTCCTCCTCAGCACCCCTCCCCTGTGGGGTGCCCCAGGGTTCAATTCTTGGGCCAATCCTCTTCGCTCTCTATTTACTTCCCCTCAGGTCCATTCATACAGGAAGTATGGCATCTTGTTCCACTGCTACGCGGACGACACACAAATTGACCTGCCCCTGGAATACATGGATGCAACTCCATGAACCCTTTGTTGAACTGTCTAAACGACATCAAAGCATTGATGGCCTTAAACTTTTTCAATTTCAATGACAGTAAAACTGAAGTGCTGATGTTTGGTCCCAGTGGTTCCCTTCACATGGACTTGGGCCCATTAGGACAATTTGTAAGACTCACTGTAACCAACCTGGGTGTGAAAATGGACAGTGATTTTAAACTTGACAAACTGATTAACTCTGTCCTGAAATCTAGCTTCTTCCAGTTGAGGCTTTTATCTAAGGTCAAGCCCTTTTTAATCTTTCTGGGACCTTGAAAAGCTCATTCATGCTTTTATTTCAAGCAGACTTGATTACTGTAATGCTCTTGATGTTGGAGTTAGCCAGGCCTCCCTCTCTCGCTTGCAACTCATGTTCAGGTCAGAACAGACCTTAGTTTGGAGACATCAATTAAATTGAAAAAAAAGAAAGTAAATGGATCTGACCTCAGAACCTCCAGTCTACAGTGTGGACTCTGCAGTCCAGCAGAGAGCAGCTTCATTCCTGAATCTTGCAGGTCATTGTTACTCAGGTCCAGCTCTCTCAGACTAGAGGACTGCGAGCTGAGAACTGAGGCCAGAGCTTCACAGCTTCTCTCTGACAGATTACAGCCACTCAGCCTGAAGGAGCATTAGAAGACAAACAAGAACTTTGAAAACACGTTTTATTCTGCATGAATAAGGTGCAATATATCTGAATGAATCTATTTGGTTTTCTAGGCACTTACACAGATTTATTGGAGGCTTTGACCACTGGCAGCAGCCTAAGAAGAGCCTCCTCGGAAGCAGAGTATTTCTTCAGGTCAAACACATCCAGGTCTTCTTCAGATGACAGTAAGATAAAGACCAGAGCCGACCAATGAGCAGGGGAGAGTTTTCCTGTGGAGAGACTTCCTGATCTCAGGTACTGTTGGATCTCCTCCACTAGAGAATGGTCATTGAGCTCATTCAGACAGTGGAACAGATTGATGCTTCTCTCTGGAGACAGATTCTTCTTTATCTTCTCCTTGATGTACTGGACTGTTTTCTGATTGGTCTGTGAGCTACTTCCTGTCTTTTTCAGCAGGCCTCGTAGGAGATTCTGATTGGTCTGCAGTGAAAGACCCAGGAGGAAGCGCAGGAACAAGTCTAGGTGTCCATTTGGACTCTGTAAGGCCTTGTCCACTGCACTCTGGTAGAGGACATTTAGTTTAGATGAGACTCCTACCTTCAGAGACCACGAGGATTTTGATTGTGGTTCTGACAGCAGATTGACACCAGAGTTGATGAATGAGACGAGGACATGAACAGCAGCCAGAAACTCCTGAAGGCTCAGATGGACAAAGCAGAACACTCTGTCCCCATACCCACCACGCTCCTCTTTAAAGATCTGGGTGAACACTCCTGAGTACTGTGAAGCTGCTGTGATATCAAAGCCACACTCTTTCAGGTCTTCTTCATAGAAGATCAGGTTGCCTTTCTCCAGCTGCTGAAAAGCCAGTTTTCCCAGATAGAGAATCATCTCCTTATTCTCTGGCGTCCACTGTGAATCTGTTTCAGTTCTCCCATGAAACTTGACGTTCTGCCGTTTGGTCTGAATCACCAGGAAGTGGATGTACATCTCAGTCAGGGTCTTGGGCAGGTCTTCTCTGTTACTGGTTTTCAACACAGACTCCAGAACATTAGCAATCATGTAGCAGAAGACGGGGATGTGGCACATGATGTGGAGGGTTCGTGAAGTCTTGATGTGGAAGATGATGATGTTGGCCTGCTCCTCATCTCTGAATCTCTTCCTGAAGTACTCCTCCTTTTGTAGGTCATTGAAGCCTCTCACCTCTGTCACCACGTCAATGTACTCAGAAGGGATCTGATAGGCTGCTGCAGGTCGGGTGGTCATCCATATGCGAGCTTTGGGAAGCAGTTTCCCCCTGATGAGGTTTGTCAGCAGCACGTCCAGTGACGCTGACTCCGTAACATCAGTCAGGATCTCATTGTTCTGGAAGTCTAGAGGAAGTCGACACTCATCCAGACCATCAAAGATTAACGCAACGTTAAACTTGTCAAACCTGCAGATTCCTGCTTCTTTGGTGTCAGGAAAGAAGCGATGAATAAGTTCCACCAAGCTGCACACTCTATCTTTCTGCAGGTTCAGCTCTCGGAAAGTGAATGGAAATGTGAACTCTATATCCTGGTTGGCTTTGTCTTCAGCCCAGTCCAGAGTAAACTTCTTTGTTAAGACTGTTTTCCCAATGCCAGCCACTCCCTTTGTCATCACTGTTTTGGTTGGTTTATCTCTTCCAGGTAAGGGTTTAAAGATGTCTTGACATTTGATTGGTGTTTCTGGTCTCTGGCTTCTGGATGCTGCTTCAATCTGTGTGATCTCATGTTCATCATTGACACCTCCACTCTCTCCCACTGTCATGTCAAGCTCCGTGTAATTCTGATTCACAAGTGTCGGGTTTCCTGCTCTAGCAATCCCATCAAACACATACTGAAAGTTCTCCTTCATATTCCATTTGTGTTGACGTTGACACTCTGCAGACGTTTCTAAATAAATAAACAACAGAGGAAATCAATGAGAGGCAAGTAAAGAGTAATGCAATCATTTACTGATAATTTACACATTCACAACTCAACAGACTCTATTCAGCTCATTACTGCTGGGTTGGCAACAGGTCTTGACTGGTGTAAGGTATAAGGTAGCTGTTGTTGAGTCGGTTATTATTACTCAACCAGGACTTGCATGCAACCAATCGGATTCCACACTGTGCTGATCCCCATAAAGCTCTGGTTGCACCAAAAACGTATATGTTAACCAAGCAGCTAGCTGCACTTCTCATTTGCTGTTTGTTATGTGCATGTATGTAAACTACTTTGGGGAAAACCTTTCAGACAATACACACATTGGTAGTGATTGTATGAAAGCCCTGATACCCCTGAGGTTCTTTACTGGGATTATGGATAAAGTGATGATGCACCATGTACAAGGTGACTAAAGTGAGAATTTACCAACTGTCTATTAAAATCCATAGAAATTACATCAACACAAATACAATACAATGAACACATACTCTCACAAGGCTGCCTGTCTCTCTTCACATATATTGTCTGGATGTAGGTCAACAAAAGTAGATACAATGATAGCCTGCACTTTATATAAGACATAAGTTTAGATGAGTTCTATCTTTTTTCAAATGTCCCCTTTTTTAATCTTCCCATGACTTAACTCTGCATTAGATCCTTCCTGTTGATCTTCATTAAAACCTTCTCGGTCACCACCAGCATGTTTTCGCTGTAGGTCCGCTCCATCTCATCCACTGTCTCCAGCCTGTTTGCCTTCTCCAGTCGGCATATTGGGATTTTTGGGAAGCCTCCCAGGCTGTCAGCCTGCTGGAGGAACCACTTGAACTTCTCAAACTCTGCCTCTTTCAAATCCTCCAGCGTTTGCAAGAGCTTCTCTTTATTCGTCGCCATCGTTGCTCCCTGGTAAAATCACAGGAAATATTCAACTGTAAGAACCAACTTTATCCACTATAAAATGGCAGAAAGCTGTAAGAAATGTCAAAAATAAAAAACACAGAATCTTCAGCAAATTAAATTGTGAACGTTTTGAAAGGCTGATTGATGATACTTCATGTTGTGTATAACCAACCAGATCCAGATTTAGCCTATCAAATCTTCTTATCTCTATTCAACTCTGCTTTCAACACTTGTTTTCCACTTGTCCGATATTATTTGACAAATAATATGGTGAAAATAAAACGTTACAAATAATATTTGTAACCTTTACTAACTATAATTTACTGCACTCCCTCCACTACCAGCAGTATTAGGAGGTGCGTGCTACACTTATATAAAGGAACCAAGCAAACCGGTCATCTAGAGAATCGTGAGTGACCATGAAACATTTCACTTGGAGCAAAGAATATAAATAAAACATAAAAATTATTGCAAATTTGTATTTATTTTTATTTTTGCTGCAAGTGTAATCTTTCATGGTCACTCACAATTATCTGGAAGACTGGTTGGCTTGGTTCCAGGCTTAAAACTCTTTATATAAGGATTTTTCAAATTGTCTAAAAAAATTGAGAAAATGAAATGGGGAAATTTCTTGTGGAACAAGAAGTGGGCTGTCGAGCTATATTGTAGCCCAGGTCGTGTTTGTTTATTTATTTTGAAAATTGACAAGCAACCCCATCAAATTATATAGGCAAATACTAAGCTACCCCAGTGAAAAATAACCTTTATTTATGACATCACTGATGATGTCATCAGTGGGATTTATGACATCACTGATTATGTCATCAGTGGGACAAACGGCTCTCTCCCCCAGTCTCCCCCCCCCCCTCTTTCTCTCTCCCCTCTCTTTCCCGCTCCTCTCTCTCCCTCCCTCTCCTCCTCTCCCTCTCCTCTCTCTCCCTCAGTCTCTCTGCCTCTCCCTCAGTCTCTCTCGTGACTTTGTGTGTGTGTGAGTGAATTTATGGATTTATGACATCACTGATGATGTCATCAGTGGGACATACAGACAGATAGCTCCCATTTATATACAGATCATGTGTTTTGCACTGAACCCTCGCTAATTTCCGACCCTGATACAGACACGCAGACACACAACTTCAACTTTATTTTATAGATTCTGATTCTGAAAATGTCAAGTATACAATGCACTGAACTTTTTGACCTGGCTTTAAAATCTCTTGAAACTTTTAAAATGTTACTCTTTATTTTTACAGACATATATATCCTGTTTATGGTTTGCACTTTTGCTCCATCAGAAATAAAAATATGTTTTACCTCGGAAGATGTTTGCCTGACGAATTCACAGCATCTAGATCAAGTCAGATACTTTCTGCCTTCAGCTGTAGACAGAGACAGACATAGAGAAGATGCTGCTTATTCTCCTTTGTGAATTCTTGGTGTCTGTAAACATTGATTGATTAATTGATTGATTGATTGATTCATTGATTGATTGATTGATTGATTGATTGATTGAAACGATTTATTTCAAACAGTTAAAACAATACATGAAGTTAAAAAAAAACAGTAAACATAACAGTCTAATAGACTTCATCAAAAGGAAAATACGTAAACTCAAACATAAAAAAGGTGAACTGTTTGAAAAAACATTTGATATGTATGACGGAGTATTAGGGCCATGCATGATGAAAAATAAAAATGACATGAGGATTTTTTTTGTTTTGTTTCCAATGACAGGAAGGGGGGGGGGAATTAGTTTCCATTTTGAGAAAAAAAGTGCAAGTTTTGTGAAAAAAGTAATTCTGTGAAATTTTGAAATTTCAGTATTAAAGGTCCTATCCGTAAGTTCTAACTATTACTGACACCAGTGGCCGTTGGAGTAACTGCAGGCAGCGTTTGAACGAGCTGACGCGCGGGCACCATACTCGCACAAGCAGCTCCCTGGCAACAGCACACTGTTGGTTGCTTTGTAACATTAACTCATAAAAGTCACTTGAAAACAGCAACCTAGACAATTTATCAGTCAGATCAGCCTCGACATGCCCAGGAAGGATTCTGGATGAATTATTAGATGTTATTGTGGCCTGTTTGGTCGTGTTTTGGCTTGCATTTGCTGCGGGGAAATGGATAAGGATAATCACGTTACCATGAGCCAGGAACTACCCTGCTTCCCCTGTAGTAATGCCTGGAGTTGACCAAACTGAACAATCAAACAATGTTTCATAAGCATAACAGTAACGTTAAGCATATTTACGACTGTTATATTAATTATCCACACAAGACGGTAACGTTATTAGTGGAGCCCCGGTGGTAATTTCTATGAATATAAATCAATATTAGTTAGCCGCAATTAGCATCAAGCTAACATTATACTAATGTGCAGTCCCACTGCAGCTAACTGCAGTCAGAGCCTTCTCCCCCGGTACCGTCTAATAGTTGACCAAACTGAACAAACAGTGTACCATAATAAGCATAACAGACAGTAACCTTAGGCATATTTACGACTGTTACATTCATTATCAACAAAAGACGATAACGTTATAGAATAGAATAGAATAGAATATAACTTTATTTGCCATTTCAACACATGGTTGATTGGAAATTGTCTTGGTGCAGAAGTGCTCACATAGACACAGAAACATACTGTAGATGCAGATAGTTCCATACATACAAAACAAAGAAGTAATAAAAAGGATAATAACGACATTTTAAAAGACAATTCATGGAACCTGTTAAAAAAGCAGAGTGCCACAGTGCCACAGGGAGCTAAAAAATGCTAGATAAAAAGTATTTAAAAAGTATTTAACACATTCACTGCCAACAGTTTTTTCCAATCAATAGGTAGCTTCTGCCAAGGGTTTTTTTGAGGATTCTGGCTCATCTTTCAAGAGCCTAGTCCTAGCCTTTCTGCTACGACTTTGTGAACACAAAATATCTCAAAAGAACTTATAGAATGTGTGCTTTCTCTGTCTAAAATAGTTAGTTTTTATCATGTTCTGTTATGTAGGCATTAGCAGTTGAATACAGCATGGTTTCAGAGATTTTCAGAGAGTTTTGAGATAATTGGATTTTTAGAACCACCTCACGTGCCTGTGATTATGGGTGCCCTTGGGCAAGTGTGTATACTGTATTGTGTTTGTGTGTGTGTGTGTGTGTGTGTGTGTGTGTGTGTGTGTGTGTGTGTGTGTGTGTGTGTGTGTGTGTGTGTCAGGGCCGGCTCGCCCTACAGGCGAAACAGTTTCCTGCCTGGGGCGCCAGTTCGGCTAGGGCGCTCTGTAGCCCTCACAAAACAACAAACAAACAAAAAACAAAAATCGCTGGTGTGCGCCCAGGCGCCCTCTCCTTTTCTGCACAATCAATGCCTGAAATTGGGCGCAGGATTGCGGGAATCCCGACAAGCCGCTTGTCACAGACGGCGTCAGTGCAGCAGCTGCGTAGCCTACGTCGGAGGTGGTGGTGAGTGTCACTTCACCTGCCTTAGTGCCTTCTCCTCCCCATCAAAAGTGAACCAGGAAAATACATTTTAAAAGGCTGTAGGCTGCTTTAGTTTAGTTCCCCTCTTTTTTAGTTTAGTTTCTGTTTGACATCTACTACGTAGACTAGCGTTTAATCGTGGTCGCTTTCAGTAGTCTGGAGCCGTTTTGAAACATTTCTGCTGATTCAGGCGAACTCATTGACAAAGCACCAGGACAATTTTTATTGTGAAGAACCTACAGATACTGTAGTAGATACTATTGACAGAGAAGGAGAGCGAGAGAGAGAGAGAGGGGGGGGGGGGGTAGAGAGAAAAGACGTGAGTGAAACAGCAGAGCAGATTGTGGGAGAAACCAACGTGCAAGTAAGTAACAAGCTGCTGCTGCTGCTGCTATCCATTGACGTACACAGACAGTTTAGGGGCCTGGTGCCTGCATAAGTGAAAAAGGGGCACCCCCTCATAATTATTTATAAAAAAATAAAGTATACAAGTCAGGCCTGGATAAACAGAGTAACCAGTGACTCCTGCTACCGATTTACATGTAAAAATAAATAAATGGATAAATAAACAAAAATCTCTTCATTTTGACACAATTTGAAATCACACAATTTATCAGTGAAATACTGTAATGTATAGATTAATTATGCTATAGCATATTTTCTACTGATACTTATATTAACCCAGTGGCACTCCTATTCTGGTTTATTTCAAGAAAAACATTTTGGCTAGTGGAAATTCTAATTGGCTGGTAACTTTAAAATCTAGCAGCTATATTGACTGGTGATCAAAAGTTAATTTCAAGCTCTGCAGGGAGAGCAGGTGGTGACATGGGAGTGAGAAAAGGAGTCAATCTAATCCTAATGTTAATTTAAAATGAGATATTCCTATAAATCTGGCTTCAAACATTCAAACAACCAAAATCTTTATATGATAATAATAATAATAATAAATGCTGATGATTCACAGATATACATGTGTGTGTGTGTGTGTGTGTGTGTGTGTGTGTGTGTGTGTGAAAGGGGGAGGGGGGGCGCCAAATCAAGTCTCGCCTAGGGCTCCAATATGACTAGAGCCGGCCCTGGTGTGTGTGTGTGTGCGTGCGTGCGTGCGTACACTTATTCCACAGTAAGCATAAGCTAAGAGAGAGAGAGAGAGAAAGAGAGAGAGAGAGAGAGAGAGAGAGAGAGAGACTAAACTACCGAGCATGGCAAACTCCTCCCCTCCGTGTGTGTTTCTCTGGGGCTCTGCAGGCAGGCAGGCAGGCAGAGGCAGAGTGTATGCCAGGCGAGTCTGGTGCGAGCTGGGATGTGAGGTGGGATGAAGCTGCGTGCGATCCTGGGCTTTTGAGTTTGCTGCTGCGTGTGTTGCACCCAGAGTGTATTTTAGGAATCCCCCATGTTGTGCGCCAGCTCCAGCGCGAAAGCCAAAGCGTTTTCGCCGCGTTTTCCTCACGCTGTTTTTGCTCGGCTTTCTCTAGTCTGGAGAGCACTGTCGCCACTTAGTGGGTCGGTGGAATGGGTTGTACACGTTCGGTGGCTCCCATATTTTTTATAGGAGACGTAGGGGGCATGGATCCACGTCCCACCGTCAAAATTATTATTATAATTTTTTTGACGAGTTGACTCGTCCACAGCAGTCAACCGTTGGTTTCTGCTTGATGAGTCAACTCGTCGACGGCAGTGAACGTGTTAAAAAGAAAGTGCTAAACTATTTTTTAAAGTGCTTTTGGTCATAAAGTGCAAAAAGCCTAGCTGGTGTTGACCCTTCTAGCACAAAGTGCCTGTGCTCTTGGGCTAGAGTTGAGGTGTCGGACAGCCTCAGGATATGTACTGTTTTTGAAGCGAGATGTCCTACACCTTATGCTCTGGAGCCTCCTACCAGAGGGGAGGGGCTTGAAGAAGGAGTAAGCGGGGTGCGAGGGGTCTCGCATCACCTTCTCCCCCTTTCGCTTGATGCGTGTAGCGTATAGGGAGGCGACAGAAGGAAGGTCGCAGCCGATGATCTTTGACGCCGTGCGTACTATTCTCTCTAGCCGAGCTTTGTCGTGCTCGCTTGTGTTGCCGTGCCACACAGACACTGAGAAAGTGAGGACACTCTCAACAGTGGCTCTATAAAAGCTGAGCTTCCCCTCCTTGGACACTCCAAACTTCCTGAGCTGTCGCAGTGAGTGGAGCCTCTGGTGGGCCTTGCTAATAATGAGGTCGGTGTTGGCCTCCCATTTTAAGTTTTCACAAATGGTTGTGCCAAGGAATTTGAAACTGTTCACTCGCTCCACCTGCTGGCCATTAATGAGCAGAGGAGGGTGAACTGCTTCACCGCGCCGGAAATCTACAATCACTTCTTTTGTTTTGGAAGTGTTTAGGAGCAGGTCGTTTTCTTTACACCAGTCGACAAGCCTGAGTACTTCAGCTCTGTAGGCTGATTCATCGTCGTTCTTGATTAGACCCACTACTGTTGTGTCGTCAGCATATTTAAAGAAATGGACAGAGTCGGAGTGGGAGACGCAGTCATTTGTGTAAACAAGATAGAGGAAACCAGAGAGAACACAGCCATGGGGGGCTCTGGTGTTCAGGGTCAAAGACTTAGAAAGCAGGTTGCCAATTTTAACCACCTGTTCTCAGTCTGAGAGAAAGTCTAAGATCAGGTGGCACAGAGAGTCATCAATACCTAGCAGTTTAAGTTTTTCAAATAATTAAAAAGGCACAATCGTATTAAACGTGGAACTAAAATCAATAAAAAGAATTCTGGCTAGCAGGATGGTGTGGAGGCACATGGACACAGCATCCTCTACAGACCTGTTGGGCTGGTAGGCGAACTGATATTTGTCTAGTTTTACAATGCTAGACAGGTGGTCGCATACAAGGCATTCAAAAACCTTCATTATCACAGGGGTCAGCGCGATGGGTCTGTAATCATTTAGGCAAGAAGGGTTGGGTTTTTTGGGCACAGGAATGACAGTGGCAGATTTATACAATGCCGGGATTTTAAGTGTGCACAAGAAACAGTTAAAAATATCAGTAAGAACGGGGGCAAGTTGGTCAGCACAGTTTTTCAAAGTAAAGGTAAAAACATTATCTGTCCCTGCAGCTTTCCTGACATGTTGCTTACATAGTAGGGCTCTAACCTGGTGCTCCTCAACTATGAAAGGAGGGGTTACAGGCCCCATGCTGTCAGCTATTCTGGGGCGCTCACCTGACTGAACATCAAAGCGGCAATAAAATGCATTTAATTTGATTTTTATTAGTGGGGCTGGTGGTAATCTATCTATCTATCTATCTATCTATCTATAATATAATGACGGGATTGTCTGTCTCTCTCTCTCTCTCTCTCTCTGTCCATTGCGTATCTCGAGAACCGTTGGTCAGATCGACTTCAAACTTGTGGAGTGCGCTGAGGGGGACCTGACGGAGTGCAGTGCCCGTTTTTCGTGCAATTTGGACGTGAAACACGTTCAATATTTGAATATTTGTCTTCAATTCTGCGCTCCTTCAAGCCATACGCCCCAGCTTTAAGTAGGATCATTGACAGTAGTGAGAAAAGTAAACATAGGGTAGTTGAGAGTGAATGGCCACCATTCACTGTCAACGACCCTATGTTTACTTTGATGTGAGTAAATGAGGGGGGGCAGCATCCCTCCTCAGGTTCCAATTAAAAAATGTCTTGCAAAGAGGGCAGCATGAAATGAGCAGATGATGTATTTGTAAGCTGAATAAGCAGCATTAATATTCATGTGTCATCAAGTCTATCATAAATAAAATCAAGGGGAAATAATCAGTAGAGCTCAGTGATATTAGTTCAATCATGAGAGACTCTTAATATAATTTTAACAAACTTTATTGAATCAGAATAGTATGGCGTATGACTCCATGATGTGACGCTCCTCTTGCTTATGAGAGAGGGCGTCTATGATGTGACGCTCCTCTTGCTTATGAGAGAGGGGCGTCAGTGCTGTATGAGATAGGACATCCCCCCTAAGGGGATTTGTTTCCAACAGGAGTCATGACATTGGTGGTGATCTGGGGAGGTGGTGGGATGAAGCTTTTTGCTCTGGAGATGCTGGATGAATGCGTGATGCTGACGCAAGGTGAGTGATGACTGCACAAGTGTGATTTAAGCTGTGGTGATGGGGCTTTATATAGTACCAGGAGAAGGGCATTTATGATGTCATAACTGATGTCATTTATGATGTCATAACTGATGTCATTTGGGAGAAGGGCATTTATGATGTCATAACTGATGTCATTTATGATGTCATTTATGATGTCATTTGGGTTATGACAGCATGGGGTGCTCTATTAATGCCTTATTTGGTCTTCCATGATTGAACTACAGTCTGCGACTACACTTCAATCATGAGAGACTCGTAATATAATTTTAACAAACTTTATTGAATCAGAATAGACAGTTTGAGTATGGCGTATGACTCCATGATGTGACGCTCCTCTTGCTTATGAGAGAGGGGCGTCAGTGCTGTATGAGATAGGACATCCCCCAAAGGAATTTAAAGTTATTTCAGGAACTGGGAGAGTGAAAACGGGGGTCATGGAGCTCGCCTGGGGTATGCTTTAGTCAGGTCGTGGGCTGACGGGGGGAGAATTTTTTTTAAGGCAAAGCGGGGTTGCAAGGGCGTGGATGTGGATAGCCCGGGCATGGGCGCATTGATGAGGAAAAGGAGAGTTTGATCACCACCAACGAAGTGCTTGTTGCCTCTTTAGTCATGGAAGGAGGGATCTTTGGGCTGATAATATGGTGTCTTGCTCTGGTCGAATGAAAGATGCATAGGCGGATGAGGACCAGCGCCCCAGTTGTTGAAGGGAGGCGGAGGACGCCCCCTGCATGGCTGCTGATGTGGCTGCTCCGATCCTGAAGGAGTAACTGGAATAGTTCTCTGCAGGGATGTTGCATTTCTGGAGTGTGGTCTTGAAGTGAAGGATGAACCAGGATCCTGTCATGTGATGATGGGGAGAGATGAGGAAAAGGGGGCCAAGGGCTGATTGAGGTTTATGCAAATGCCGGAATGATGGGTTATGCAGATTGTCGGACATTGGCTGACTTGTCAGGACGTGGGCTGACTGAAGTTTAAGCAGGATGCAGGGATAATGGGTTGAGCAAGTTGTCAGGATGTGGACTGACTTCTCGGGACGTGGGCTGACAGGTTTAAGCAGAATGCAGAGATAATGGGTTGAGCAAATTGTCAGGACGGGGGCTGACTTGTCAGGACATGGGCTGACTGATGTTTAAGCAGAATGCAGGGATGATGGGTTGTGCAAATTGTCAGGACGTGGGCTGACTGAGGTTAAGCAATGGCGAGGACACTTATGGGGTTATATGCAAATTGCCCGGGCATGGGCACCAAACGGGGATTGGGAGAGAAGACCGCCACCAACGAAATGCATTAATACTTCCTACCAATCATGGAAGGAGGCATCTTTGGGCTGATGATATAGCAGCTTGCTCTGGATGGATGTAGGACGCATGGCTGATGAGGACAGCAGCCCAGTTGTTGAAGGGAGGACCCCCCCGGGAGGGGACCACCCCCCCCATGATGACCCCCGTTTTCACTCTCCCTGTTCCTGAAATAACTTTAAATTCCTTTGGGGGGATGTCCTATCTCTTACAGCACCGACGCCCTCTCTCATAAGCAAGAGGAGCGTCACATCATGGAGTCATACGCCATACTATTCTGATTCAATAAAGTTTGTTAAAATTATATTAAGAGTCTCTCATGATTGAAGTGTAGTCGCAGACTGAAGTTCAATCATGGAAGACCAAATAAGGCATTAATAGAGCACCCCATGCTGTCATAACCCTCAGCCCAAATGACGTCACTAAATGACGTCACCATCTCCGTCGTCACCTTCTCTATGACGTCACCTTTGCAGCGTGACGTCAGTTGCCCAAATGACGTCAGTTATGACATCATAAATGCCCTTCTCCCAGTACTATATAAGGCCCCCATCACCACAGCTTAAATCACACTCGTGCAGTCATCACTCACCTTGTGTCAGCATCACGCATCCATCCAGCATCTCCAGGCAAGAAGCTTCATCCCACCACCTCCCCCAGATCACCACCAATGTTATGACTCCCGTTGGAAACAGATCCCCTCAGGGGGGATGTCCTATCTCTTACAGCACCGACGCCCTGGGGGGGTGGTCCCCTCCCGGGGGGGTCCTTCCTTCAACAACTGGGCTGCTGTCCTCATCAGCCATGCGTCCTACATCCATCCAGAGCAAGCTGCTATATCATCAGCCCAAAGATGCCTCCTTCCATGATTGGTAGGAAGTATTAATGCATTTCGTTGGTGGCGGTCTTCTCTCCCAATCCCCGTTTGGTGCCCATGCCCGGGCAATTTGCATATAACCCCATAAGTGTCCTCGCCATTGCTTAACCTCAGTCAGCCCACGTCCTGACAATTTGCACAACCCATCATCCCTGCATTCTGCTTAAACATCAGTCAGCCCATGTCCTGACAAGTCAGCCCCCGTCCTGACAATTTGCTCAACCCATTATCTCTGCATTCTGCTTAAACCTGTCAGCCCACGTCCCGAGAAGTCAGTCCACATCCTGACAACTTGCTCAACCCATTATCCCTGCATCCTGCTTAAACTTCAGTCAGCCCACGTCCTGACAAGTCAGCCAATGTCCGACAATCTGCATAACCCATCATTCCGGCATTTGCATAAACCTCAATCAGCCCTTGGCCCCCTTTTCCTCATCTCTCCCCATCATCACATGACAGGATCCTGGTTCATCCTTCACTTCAAGACCACACTCCAGAAATGCAACATCCCTGCAGAGAACTATTCCAGTCACTCCTTCAGGATCGGAGCAGCCACATCAGCAGCCATGCAGGGGGCGTCCTCCGCCTCCCTTCAACAACTGGGGCGCTGGTCCTCATCCGCCTATGCATCTTTCATTCGACCAGAGCAAGACACCATATTATCAGCCCAAAGATCCCTCCTTCCATGACTAAAGAGGCAACAAGCACTTCGTTGGTGGTGATCAAACTCTCCTTTTCCTCATCAATGCGCCCATGCCCGGGCTATCCACATCCACGCCCTTGCAACCCCGCTTTGCCTTAAAAAACCCCGGTCAGCCCCTCATCTCCCGACATGCCTAAATTCTCCCCCCGTCAGCCCACGACCTGACTAAAGCATACCCCAGGCGAGCTCCATGACCCCCGTTTTCACTCTCCCAGTTCCTGAAATAACTTTAAATTCCTTTGGGGGATGTCCTATCTCATACAGCACTGACGCCCCTCTCTCATAAGCAAGAGGAGCGTCACATCATGGAGTCATACGCCATACTCAAACTGTCTATTCTGATTCAATAAAGTTTGTTAAAATTATATTACGAGTCTCTCATGATTGAAGTGTAGTCGCAGACTGTAGTTCAATCATGGAAGACCAAATAAGGCATTAATAGAGCACCCCATGCTGTCATAACCCAAATGACATCATAAATGACATCATAAATGACATCAGTTATGACATCATAAATGCCCTTCTCCCAAATGACATCAGTTATGACATCATAAATGACATCAGTTATGACATCATACATGCCCTTCTCCTGGTACTATATAAAGCCCCATCACCACAGCTTAAATCACACTTGTGCAGTCATCACTCACCTTGTGTCAGCATCACGCATTCATCCAGCATCTCCAGAGCAAAAAGCTTCATCCCACCACCTCCCCAGATCACCACCAATGTCATGACTCCTGTTGGAAACAAATCCCCTTAGGGGGGATGTCCTAACCATGATGTGACGCTCCTCTTGCTTATGAGAGAGGGCGTCGGTGCTGTAAGAGATAGGACATCCCCCCTGAGGGGATCTGTTTCCAACGGGAGTCATAACATTGGTGGTGATCTGGGGGAGGTGGTGGGATGAAGCTTCTTGCCTGGAGATGCTGGATGGATGCGTGATGCTGACACAAGGTGAGTGATGACTGCACGAGTGTGATTTAAGCTGTGGTGATGGGGGCCTTATATAGTACTGGGAGAAGGGCATTTATGATGTCATAACTGACGTCATTTGGGCAACTGACGTCACGCTGCAAAGGTGACGTCATAGAGAAGGTGACGACGGAGATGGTGACGTCATTTAGTGACGTCATTTGGGCTGAGGGTTATGACAGCATGGGGTGCTCTATTAATGCCTTATTTGGTCTTCCATGATTGAACTTCAGTCTGCGACTACACTTCAATCATGAGAGACTCTTAATATAATTTTAACAAACTTTATTGAATCAGAATAGTATGGCGTATGACTCCATGATGTGACGCTCCTCTTGCTTATGAGAGAGGGCGTCGGTGCTGTAAGAGATAGGACATCCCCCCAAAGGAATTTAAAGTTATTTCAGGAACAGGGAGAGTGAAAACGGGGGTCATCATCCCCCAAAGGAATTTAAAGTTATTTCAGGAACTGGGAGAGTGAAAACGGGGGTCATGGAGCTCGCCTGGGGTATGCTTTTAGTCAGGTCGTGGGCTGACAGGGGGAAAATTTATGCATGTCGGGAGATGAGGGGCTGACCGGGGTTTTTTAAGGCAAAGCGGGGATGCAAGGGAGTGGATGTGGATAGCCCGGGCATGGGCACATCGATGAGAAAAGGAGAGTTTGATCACCACCAACGAAGTGCTTGCTGCCTCTTTAGTCATGGAAGAAGGGATCTCTGGGCTGATAGTATGGCGTCTTGCTCTGGTCGAATGTAGGATGCATAGGCGGTTGAGGACCAGCGCCCCAGTTGTTGAAGGGAGGCGGAGGACACCCCCTGCGTGGCTGCTGATGTGGCTGCTCCGATCCTGAAGGAGTGGCTGGAATAGTTCTCCGCAGGGATGTTGCATTTCTGGAGTGTGGTCTTGAAGTGGAGGATGAACCAGGATCTCGTCATGTGATGATGGGGAGAGATGAGGAAAAGGGGGGCCGAGGGACTAGTTGGGGGCCTGACTTTAAGGTATCGAATCATGGCCGAGAAGGGGCAGAAGGGAGATTGGATGCGAGCAATGATTATAGGGCAAGCTCCGCCTACTTTGGTATGTTTCAGGGAGATGCTATAGTGGTCGGGGTGGAATTTTAAATCGGAGAGAGTTATGTCGCGTGAGGGTTGAAACGTGGCGGGGGATGTAAACTCGCTGATTCTGAGGAACCCATAAAAGGCCAGGGAAAATACGCACTCTAAGAGGCTGTCTAAGAAGGTGGAGTGAATGCCTTGTCTGAGGCTGGTTAACATGTGCCGTAATATGGGGAGAGTAATGGGACGCCGGGAGTCGGGGGCCGACGGAAAAGCTTTTGAAATGCCTTTTAATAGTAGTTTAACAACTGGATTTGTAAATAGACTGGGAAAAGCCGGGTCGAGGCCCCTGGCGTAAAATTGGATGCCTGCCACTAGGCTGCGGATGTAAGGAGGGCGGAGGTGGCGGACATCTACGCAGAAAGAAATGAAGGCGCATACTGTGGGAATTAAAACGGGGTGAACGGGCTGGTTGACGGAGAGGCAGAACATGGCAAACATTCGCCAAGCCGCGTCGTAAGCTTTGATGGTGGAACTGGCCAGTCCTTGCCTAATGTAGGACTGGGCCGAGTGGAGAAAAGGGGTGAGGTGGGGATTGCTCTCTATGAGAGCGTGAGGGCGGAAAAGGAGGGGTGAGGTGTCGGAGTCGAGTCTGCTTCGGGGTAGAGTCTGCGGAACGCCTGGAAATTGAAACGGGAGAGGTGATCAGCGATTATGTTAATATGCCCGGGGATGTGCCTGGCGACCATGATAAAATTATGGGTGACGGAAAGCCAGGTTAGGCGCCTAACAAAAGGCATAATGGCCGGGGAAGATGATCGCCCTTTATTGATGATGGCGACTACTGCAGCATTATCGCATTTGACTGCTATCCTTTTACGTGCCCAGAAGCGCCCCCATATGTGACAGGCAGCCACTATCGGGTATATTTCGTATAGAGCGGAGGACTGATCCAAGCCGGCAAACTGCTGCGGCCAAGTGCCAGCGAACCAGTGGCCTTGGTAGACCCCCCCGAAACCCACGGATGGGGCTGCATCTGTGAACAGTTTTAGGTCGTCGGCAGACGAGACGATTTCATCATAGAAGAATGAGATTCCGTTCCAATTTTCTAAGAGGTGAGCCCAGAATTTGAGATCGGATCGGCATCCCTCGTTGAGGGTAACGGAGTCAAGGAGGCTGGGGACTGACGATGCTAAATCGAGCAGCCTGGAAATGAATGACCTCCCTTGGGGAATAATGTGCATAGCGAAATTCAGGTGGCCGAGCAGAGACAGGAGGTCTCGTTTTGAAATGTGGCTGGCTGCTGAATAGGACTGAGCTATTTTGCGGATGCGAGACAATTTCTCGAGGGGGAGGGAAGCTTGCATAAGCTTGGTGTCGAGATTAATGCCCAGGAATTCAAGAGATGATGAGGGCCCGGAGGTTTTTTCCTCAGCTAGAGGGACGCCCAGCCTGTGAAACGTCTCTTTGAGTTTAACTAGGGAGATTGAGGGGACGGACGGAGGGTCGATGAGCAGAAAATCATCTAGCAGGTGTAGCACTGCGGGGAGACGGATATTGTTTAGCAATATCCAGCATAGAGCTTCTGCTAGTGAATTAAAGATGGCGGGGCTGCTTCTGCACCCAAACGTGAGCCTTACGGAAAAATAGAATTTTGAATCCCATTTTATTCCGAATAGATGCCATTGGGAGGGATGGATAGGAATGACTTTGAAGGCGTCTGAGATATCGGCTTTAGAAAGCCACGCACCTTTGCCTGCCAGTTTGATTAGACGAATGGCGTGGTCTATTTTTGCATAGTGGAGGGAATAAGGTTCGGGAGGAATGAGGCTGTTTATGCTTGGAGTGGGGCCATGATGGGGCGCTGACAGGTCTATAATTAGGCGCTTTTTGCCGGAATATTTGCGAGTGGCGACGCCTACTGGACTTGTTCGGAACACCGGGAAGGGGGGAGAATCAAATGGGCCGATTATGAATCCTTTTGATAATTCCCTGCTAAGGAGTTGAGAAACTACTTTGGGCTCTTTTTGAGCCGTTTGCAGATTTTTAGAGACGTGGGAAATTGTGGGGGGAGAAATTACTCCTATTTTGAACCCCTGGGAGAGGCCGGTTAAGAGATGATCTGTAAATACGCGATCGGGGTGGCAGGCTAATTCGAGGCCCAGGGCTGGGATGTCGATGGGGGTGGATGGGAGGGATTTTATGATTGTTAGCCCAACCTTTCTTTTTTGGGGAACTGCCTTGGGGGGCGGATCCTGCGGGGGCAGACGGAGCGGGGGTGCGCTTCCCTGCAGGCGCTTGCGCCCCTGGCGGTCAGATTGAGATGGCTGGAAGGTTTCCAGCTGGAGGAGGGGGGGTGGACCGGCCGGAAGCGGTGTGTTGCTCCCGGAAGCCTGGAAGGCGGCCGCAGCGCATAGCGGCGCTGTGTGACCTGTTTCGCCGCAGGAAAAACAGGTGATCGCCTGGTGACCACCCGTGACCAGTACCAGTAGCTCGGTATCCAACATGGACCAGTCTAGACGGATGTTGGAACGAGTTATGTACAGCGCCGCTTTTGTAGAGAACGCTTTGTGGTACTGGTAAAATATGTTTTTCCCGTACCTGAGGTGGAGGTCTCCTATCAGAGCCAAGTACTCGTCTAACTCGACGCGACGGCCGGGGTACACTGAGCATATGGTGTCGCGGAAAACCCCGAACGCAACGAGGAATTCGGTTGGTGATAGATCTTTGGCGAGACGGGGGTCGGAAGATTTTAGGACGGCCGATATATCTTGGCCGCCCGTTAACTTTTTGCTGCACTCAGCAGACGGCAGGATAATGCTGACTAGATTGATATCCCTGCCTTGAAGGATCATGGCTCGAAGCCTGGGCGATATGTTTGCTGAGAGTGGGATATACGGCCTCCCGTTACCGGGGGAGTGGATGGCCGAGCCGAGGGTATTCATAGGGGGGATGAGTGCGGGGAGGGGAGGGAACTCGGCGCACGCACCTGGATTTTGGAGCGCGGCTGGCTGGGCTGATATCGCCGGAAGAAAAGCGGGCTGAGAAGGGGGATACGAGCCTGAAACCTGGTGCGCTTGGGCTGCTGCCGTGGGGAGCGTGGGGCTCGTGATCAGCCTCAGCCGGGCATCGATGTCGGCGAGGGCCCCGACCATTGAAGACATCGTTGCGATCAGGGGATCATGGGGGCCTGGAGGGGCTGGACGCCTTGGCGCGTCCGCCGAGGAGCCGGCGGTCTTGGTGCGCTTCGCTGGGCCTTTCTTGGAGGTGGACTTCTGGGCTCTTTTGCCACGGCCACGGCCTTCGGAGTGCTGCGCGGACTGTGATCCGGGCGAGACGAGGACCTCCGGGACGTTGGGTTTTCTTTTGCGGCCGCGGCCCCTGGTGCGGGGAGCGTCCAGTGAGACGCCTGAGACGCCCGGAGATGAAGCCTGGGGATCGGGGATTTGCCCGGGGCTGGCCGGGGCGTTGAATGTGCTCTGGAGGAAGGCGTCCACGGTGGAGCTGGACATTTGCTGCTCGTCTTCGGACTCGTACATGGTGATGGACTGCATGAAGCTTCTTGCCTGGAGATGCTGGATGGATGCGTGATGCTGACACAAGGTGAGTGATGACTGCACGAGTGTGATTTAAGCTGTGGTGATGGGGGCCTTATATAGTACTGGGAGAAGGGCATTTATGATGTCATAACTGACGTCATTTGGGCAACTGACGTCACGCTGCAAAGGTGACGTCATAGAGAAGGTGACGACGGAGATGGTGACGTCATTTAGTGACGTCATTTGGGCTGAGGGTTATGACAGCATGGGGTGCTCTATTAATGCCTTATTTGGTCTTCCATGATTGAACTTCAGTCTGCGACTACACTTAAGTGACATTTCTAAGAGATTTTTACGTGGCTATTGGTAGGCTATAATGCGTCACGCATTCATAAATAATATCCTCTAGGGCCAGGCCACTTCCGGGAACCCCCATCCTGTGTAAGTAGGGTTCCCAGAGTAAAACCTGGCCATTTCCACCACTGCTTATGGATGAGCATCATCTGCTGCATGCCATCGAGAACTGTTGGTCGGATCGACTTCAAACTTTGGGAGTGTGCCCTATTGTGCAGTGCAGTGCCCTCCATTGTGAGCACAATGGTCCCCACAGGCTGCTGATAGCCTAAGTGCCTGCCTTGAATTAACTGATTGGTCTGTTTTTCGAGACTCATGTGCTGACCTGGATGAGTATACTGATACAGTTACCTCTTACATCAACTTATCTGTATTCCATCTAAGACTGTGACTGTTTTCAGCAATAACAAACCATGGTTCAGTAAAGAGGTTAAAATCCTCTGCTTGAAGAAAAATGAAGCCTTTTAACACATTGACTGCCAGCCTTTTTTCAATGCTGTAGGTAGGTTCTGCCAGTTTTTTTTTTGAGGATTCTAGGCTCATTTTACAAGAGCCGAGGATTATTTTCTGTTAGGACTTCGTGAACACCAATCATCTAAAAAGAACTAATAGAATGTGTGCTTTCTCTGTCTAAAAGAGTTAGTTTGTAGAGTTAGTAGTTATGTAAGCATTAGCAGTTGAATACAGCATGGTTTCAGCGTCAGAAAAAATATTCAGAGATAAACGGCTTTTTGTGAAATTCGATAGAACAGTCACTTTAACCATTCATTTTTGGCATCAGTAAGACCTAAACAATAGTTTTGAAC
The DNA here is from genome assembly GCF_964638095.1 of Poromitra crassiceps. Classification (NCBI taxonomy): domain Eukaryota; kingdom Metazoa; phylum Chordata; class Actinopteri; order Beryciformes; family Melamphaidae; genus Poromitra; species Poromitra crassiceps. The sequence goes on from NC_139628.1 coordinate 6,120,953, forward strand.
AGTAATTTCCTCCATAACAGCAGGAAACTCCCCTCTGCTTCCAACTCCTCCCTCCGTGGGCGTTCTTCTTGGCTGCAGCGCCGTGTCACAAGCACTTTCCTACCTGTGCAAATGCACTTTCTCATACTCTCGACCTCTCAAATAAATTTCTGAATAGAAATTAAATTACTCTAAATTAGAGCGAAAAATAAACAAAAAAGAATGGGTTGAAAATCCCATTCTAAAAGCCTTTTATGGCTGTTTCCAATTTGGTGCTATTTTGCAAGGCAAAATGGCCTGCTGCACCACAAGCTTGTCACCAGTCTCACTGCTTTGCTGCTGCTGTGCGGCTGTGAGCTTGTCTGCGCGGCCGCTCTTTGAGGAAGTCTGGTTGGACTCGCTCGCTTCTTGGAGTTTTGGTTGAGAGCTTTGATAAAGCTTTTGCGATTCTGGTCATATTTATGCTGCGTGTTTCAAAGTGTGTTCCATCCGTAATATATTATGCAAATTTGCAATCCCGCACTGCCAGCAATCAGCGCGAAAACGAAAGCGTTTTCGCCAATCCATTTTCATGAGAATGGCTTCGTCACACTGCTTTTTGCTTGCCTTCCTCCTTCCTTGTCGCCACTTAGTGGGTCGGTGGAATGGGTTGTACACGTTGTACACGTCCAATACTTATATAAGAGATGTAAAAGGGTTAGATGCACATCCCACCGTCAAAAAAAAAAAATCGATTCTGACGACGTGTTAACACGTCGTTGGCAGTCAACAGCTGGATTCTGAAAACGTGTTAACACGTCGTTGGCAGTGAACGTGTTAAAGTAGCCAGATATGACTTTGAACGTGCCGTGAAAAAAGCTAATGTTAAATATGAAGACAGTCTGCACACCAAGCTCAAAGCCAATGACACCAGGGGCGTTTGGCAGGGGCTGCAGACCATCACAGGGTATAAAAGCAGCCGCCGAGCCCCAGATGATGACCCCCTCCTCCCCGATAGACTGAACTAATTTGATTGTATAGATTTGATATGCCCATGGATGTTCATCCCAGTGCAGCAGTAGTTAGTCTAGAACCTAGATCCTCATTGCGCGGCTCGCGAGACGATGGCGGCTCTAGACACTTTACTTGGCGGCTCGCGGCTCGCAGCTGATAGAAATCATACAATCACCATTCCCTCAAACCTGTCAAACAAACTGCGTGGTTGCCAGGTTGGTGGCTCTCTGGAGCATCGAATGGGGGTTGAAATTCACCATATAGCCTACCGGTATCTGGCAACACTGCAAACAAGCCAAAGCAGAGGGATTATTTAGGTCAGTGGGAGGGGCGCAGAAACAGAGTTCTTCTGCCTGGTGTGAATGACAGGGCGTCCTGCTTGCCTTGCTTCCGTGAAACTTCTTTTAGATGTTTTTTTCATTTATTGAGATGGAACGCTTTTTAATCCGAAAACCAACTGGACATGCTGAGGGTGGACGGCGACAGCCACAACCTGGACAGAAACGACGTGACCAGAGAAACGAGTGGAATGAAGAAAATCAACAAGACGAGACAACAGGTGTTCCGTGTAAAAAAAGAAAGATACGAGCCATACAAGACGAACACAGGAAATTTCAAGAAAAATGGACAGACAACTTTTTATTTGTCCTCCACGGATCCAGCCCATTATGTTTGATATGCAAACAAACCCTCTCTGGTTTTAAGCGAGGCAACTTGGAGCGCCATTTCAAAACAACACATTCCAATTTTAATTAAACTAATCCACCTGGGAGTGAACTCCGGAAAAGAACAATCGAGCAGTTTAAGGTATATCTTATGTTGCAGCAAAACCTTATACAGAAAACAACTTCTCCAGCGGAGCGTTTAACTGAGGCATCTTTTGAGATTGCATGGATTTTGGCTCGGGCGAAAAAACCCATCTCTGATGCAGAAATAGTGAAAGACTGCTATTTGGCTACAGCAGAAATACTGTTCAGTGACTTTGAGAACAAGGATGCAATTAAAAAACAGATCAAGGCGTTGCAATTGTCCAATTCAACCATTACGAGGCGGATGGAACACATTGGCAAAGACATTAGTGACCAGTTATTGGCTGATCTGAGAGCAGTGTCATGTTTCAGCATCGCGGTGGATGAAAGCACCGATGTGACAGATGTAGCCCAACTGTGTGTTTGGGTGAGGTTCCTCGTTCCGAGAAGAAATGCTGGGCTTAATTCCACTCCTTGGCCAAACGAGAGGTGAGGACATTCTCAATGCACTTCTGTTATTTTTTGATGAAAGAAAAATCAGCTGGTCAAATCTTGCAAGTGTGTGTACAGATGGTGCTCCAAGTATGCGAGGCAAAGAGAAGGGGCTTGTTGGTCTCATGAAGAAAAGGGAAGAAATTCCCAACTTTATCAGTTTTCACTGCATCATACACCAGGAGGCACTGGTATCAAAACTCAGAAATGATGAATTCCAAAATGTAATGCAGCGTGTTGTGCGTGTAGTAAATTTCATCATATCCAGAGCACTAAACCACAGACAGTTCCAACAGTTAATTGAGAGAGTATGATACAGAGTACGGTGATTTAGTGATGCACAGCGAAGTGAGATGGTTGTCCCGTGGAAGAGTGCTGGAGCGGTTCATCAGCCTCCTCCCTGAGATTCGCTCTTTCCTGGACAGCAAGGGGAAACATGAGCCAGAGTTGGCAGACCCACACTGGATCATACAGCTGGCCTTTCTGACTGACATCACCAGTCACCTGAACTCTCTCAACTTGCAGCTTCAAGGGAAAGATAAGCTTCCAAGCAGCATGCTGAATGCAATCGGAGCATTCCAGAATAAAATAACAGTGCTGTATATACCTGACAGAGAATTTGTCCACGTTTTGAAAGAGCTGAGGGGAGAATTTGAATCCAGATTCAGTGATGTGAATGAGCACAAGGATATTTTCAAATTAATTGAAAACCCCTTCCATGTGGATGTTTCCTCTCTCACTCCAACTATCACACAGCTCTGCCCTTCTGATCGTGCTGCTCTAGAAAGTGAAATAGTAGAGTTGCAGACAAACAACATTCTCAACGCTGAACTCAAAGCAGGTGTTGGCCAGTTCTGGAGTCTGGTGTCTGATGCAGACTTTCCCACTTTGAGACCACTTGTACAAAAAGTGATGTCCTTCTTTGTGAGCACATACACATGTGAGTCAACATTCTCAACCATGAACATAATCAAGACGAAACAGAGAAACCGGCTCACCAATGCACACCTTGAATGTCTCACAAGGATTGCAACAACAAACTACAAATATGACAAGAAGAAAGTCAAGGGAATGCAGGCCTGCTTCCGCTCATCCCAGTATTGAGGTAAGCCTGTTTTTTAATTAGGATTATATTGCTGCATTACATATCATATTTTGTGGGATGACAAATTAGTGGGCCGCTATGCTTGTTGGGGTGGCTTTTTATTTATTTATTTTTTATGGGAGTGGGTGGGATATTTCACAAGTTTTATATCAAGTGGACTCAACACTGCATGTGATGACCTTTGGCCTATGAAACGGTGCCCTCATGTGGATAATTGTGTCCGTGTGCAATGCAAACCAGGAAAGCACAGCAGCTGTTTACTGAGCTGGGAGCTGGGAGCTGCATGACGGAGAGAGACAGACGGGACATCTATAAAGACTTCTTTTTCTTTCTAAGAAACAGAAGGTTAGGCCTTCAACCAGCACTGTATCACTTAATTTTCTCATGCTCTCATGTGTATAATTGTGCCACTGCTCTGCAGTGACCTAACTGTGTCTGTGTCTGTGTGAACCACGAAAGCACAGCAGCTGTTTACTGAGCTGGGAGCTGTGGAGCTGCATCCCAGAGACTGGACATCAGAATGTTTTCATCACTTTTACATTTTTTTAAATCAAGTCGGTGTGAATGTTTTCATCACTTATCATTTTTTTATCAAGTCGGCCTGAATGTTTTTTATATTGTGTATATACAGTATATATATATTTAATTTTTTTATAAAGTCTGTCTGAATGTTTTTATGATTTTTATAATAGTTTCTATGATTTTTATAATTGTGTCTAACATTTTTATCATTGGTTCTAAATTTTTTATCATTGCTTTTATCATTTAATAAACTAAAAACTAAATCAAATGCATACTGTGTGGTTTTGCAGTAAAAGTGGCTCTCCTCTTGACTTTGACCGGCTAGTGTGGCTCTCATGGAGAAAATAGTGAGGATCACTGGTCTAGAACAACCTTCACCCCCTCCTTTTGTGGTTAGTGAGCTTGAGGTTAGAACCCTGCTCCTTAAACAAAACAGCAGGAAGGCATCAGGCCCAGACCAGGTCTCTGCTTTCACCTTAAAGCACTGTGCTCACCAACTGTCTTCTGTTTTTGTTGATATTTTTAACTGGTCCCTTTCACTCTGCAGAGTCCCTGCTTGTTTCAAATCTGCTGTGGACCCTTGTTCCTAAGAAGTCTAATGCTGTCAGCTTGAATGATTATAGGCCTGTAGCCTTGACTTCTGTTGTCATGAAAGTATTTGAGCGTATTGTCTGTAATCACCTGTCCAATGTTGAGATGGACAGCTTTCAGTTTGCCTATCGTGCCAACAGGTCTGTTGAAGATGCAGTGTCTCTGTGCCTCCACAGTATCCTACAGCACCTGGAGGCCCCTGCCACATATGTCAGAGTTTTATTTATTGATTTTAGTTCTGCGTTCAGATTGTGCCTATCAAACTATTTGATAAACTTTTGGCTTTAGGTATCAATCACTCTCTCTGTCTTTGGATCTTAGACTTCCTGTCAAACAGGAAGCAAGTGGTAAAGATAGGCAACATACTTTCTCGAACTATGACTCTCAACACCGGGGCCCCCCAGGGTTGTGTTCTTTCAGCCCTCCTCTATGCACTTTATACTAATGATTTTCTTTCCCATTCTCAATTTGTTTCGTTTTTTAAGTACGCGGATGACACAACAGTGGTCGGTTACATTAAAAACGGTGATGAATCAGCCTACAGGGCAGAGGTGGCAGCCCTAGTAGAATGGTGCACTTTGAATAGCCTTGTCTTAAACTTAGCTAAGACCAAAGAAATTATATTTGACTTCTGGAAAAGTGGAACAGTGCCCGCCTCCCTGGTCATTAGTGACCAGCCTGTTGACAGGGTTGACAGCTTCAAATTCCTTGTGTGGCAGGTTGAGCGCTGCTACACCTCCCCTCTTAATTGGCATCACCGTGTCTGTCAGTTGAGCGTGATTACACCTCAGCTCAACTGGCATAAGCTGTGCCTGATTGCGCAGTAGAGGCACCTGCGTTATTTAGTTCCCCTGACACAGGCGCGTTCACTACTACCTGGCGTTCTCCTGGTGAGGGCTGTGTGTGGCGTGCGCTGTGTGGCGTGCTCTGTGTCGGGAATCGGGACTTGGAAGGTAAGCAGGGGCATAGAGGCTGCACGGTTTGTATTTTATGGCGCATTATGTGACACCTGCCGTGACTTCGCTTACAGCGGCTGTGCTTGCTGTGTTGTGCCGCGTCTGAAGGATAAGGAAACGGGGGCATCTGCTCGTTCTCATTTGGAGACTGTGACGGTGTTGGAGCGGTGCGTTAAGCGTGCTTCGCTTGGGTAAGCTGGCTCTAGTTATTTATTTATAACTTCTGTGTTTCGTTATCTTTTCTGACGGTTGTCCTGCTCTGTCCTGTTGTAGTTGAGGCCACAGTTGGTGGTTTCTCTTCCTCCTCCTCGGCGCTCGGTGGGTGGCCGCGCTGTGTAACCTGGTGACGTGGGCTGCCAGCTGGGCAGCTCTACCTACGGCCTCCAGCCTTGGTGCGCCGCTTCGTCCCCACTGCCGTTTCCTGACGGTTGTCCACAAGCTGATCTAAGTATCTCGTAATACGGCTGTGCCATTGGACGGCTTGGTGTGATCCCCCATCCCACCACAATTCTATTTTGAGTTGATTTATTTCTTTTGAGTTCTGACGTAATTCATTTATTTTCTAACTGATTTCTGGGGTTATTTGGGGTTATTTTATTTCATTTGTTATTTGGTTTATTTAGTTGGGTTATTTTCTTTGTTAATTATTTTTGTTTCAGACTCAGCTGTGGGACCACCTGTGGAACTAAACCTTTCATACTCTGGTCCCACCTACAGCTGAGTCTTGGTGTTGTTTGTTTATTTCTGCATTAATATTCTGTTGTATTAGTTTTTATCATTTGTTATTAATCCAGTCCTTGGGTTAATCCTTTTGTATGTGTGTGTGTGTGAGTGGTTTTAGTAGTTTGTTTTAGATATATGTATTTGCCTGAGTCTGTCATTTGTGTAATTTTGATTTCTTTCTTCTCAGGGCAGGAGCTTTGGCCCTGAGCGGCAGACTCCCCCGGTGGTGGTGTTCCCCCTCACTCCCTTTGATTTGGTGTGACACGTGGTGGTTTGGTTTGCAGTGAGTTTTCTTTGTTTTGAGTTATTCTTCCCCTTATCTGAGTCTGTCTGCCCGAGCTAAGCGAGCACTGTCCATCATTTGGCTTTCCCACAATTAACAGTGGCCTTTATTTAGACCCTCAGGCATTATTAAATTAGTACTGTATGTGGTTGTCTTTCTAACATGGTAAACTTTTAAGTAATAAACCTTTGTCATACTTGGAAGTCCGTCTCTTGTCCCCTCCTTATTGGTGTACGAATCCGTGTGACCTTCTGTGATTAAGTGTAGTCACAGGTCAGAGTATTTCCTGGGGGGCAGTTCCCCAGGTGGCGTTGTTGTTGCTCTTTACCATTTCGCCACAACTTGGCGTTGTCGGCAGGATACACTGTTTGGGGACAGAGACGTGACTTCCATTTTCCATTTTCGTTGTGTGTTTTGATATTTCAGGGTTTTCTTTTTTTGGGGCGTAGTGTGGGATCTGGTTTAGGTTTTGTGGTGGTGTGTGGAGACGGCAGTGGAGACGGAGCGGCAGCATCTCTGCCAGTTGGTAGCGTCAGGTCCCCATTTTTGAGGGTTGTAAGTGTGGGCTCCACGGTTTGCTATGGAGGAGGAACTGCGGCAGCTCAGAGAGCTAGTGGCACAGCTCACAGCAGATAATGAGCAGCTGTCTTGAGCGAGGGATGCTTCACGGGCAAGCTCCAGCAGAGCTGACCCCATTTCCGTCACTTCAGGTGATAATCCTCCAGCGGCAGGCGCCACGGTCACTGAGCGGCTGATCCTTATACCTAGAGACCGGCGGTGTCCCACGTTTAATGGTAGGTCAGGGATGGGCCTAGCTGAGTGGACAGAGGAACTACAGGCATGTATGCGTGCCCGCCACCTGTCGGTTCACGATCAGGCCTTCTTCATCTTTGACCATCTGGAAGGGGAGGCTAGAGAGGAGATCAAATTTCGCCCCCGTGTGGAAAGAGAGGACCCAACCGAGGTTTTGGCTATTTTGTCTGAGCTGTATGGCTGTGTTCAGTCGTATGTAACCCTGCAGCAATCTTTCTTCTCCAGGAAGCAGCACGAAGGGGAGACATTGCTGGAGTTTTCCTTGGCTCTGATGGCCCTCATGGGGCGTGTTAGGCAGTCTGCACCTGGAGGCCTGCCTAACGCAGACATTCTTCTTCGCGACCAGAGTTGAAGCAGTTGGTTCGCCGCCACCCTCAATCTTCTCTGCTTGATGTGCGTGGGGAGGCCATTAGATGGGAGAGGGAGGGATCCCCAGGGGGTGCTAGGGAACGTAGCCACTCTCTTCCTTCGGCCTATGGCTTACAGTATGGGGTACAGGGTCGTTCTCGCCCTGCCCCTCTTGTCCCGCCCCCTGACTCTGAGTTGAGTGAGGTGAAGGAACTTTTGAAGCGTCAACAGGGACAGCTGGATCAGCTCGCCCAGACCATGGCTTCTCTGCAGGCTTGTCCTTTTCCACCTCGGCCTCCTCGCAACGGGCCTTTGATCTGCAGAAGGTGTCAGCAGCCCGGTCACTATGCCAGTGAGTGCGACGAGGAGCGTGTTTTCCCTCGTCCCCGTGAGCTTGATCAGCTCGCCCAGACCATGGCTTCTCTGCAGGCTTGTCCTCTTCCACCGCGGCCTCCTCGCAACGGGCCCTTGATTTGCAGAAGGTGTCAGCAGCCTGGTCACTATGCCAGCGAGTGTGATGGGGAGCGTGTTCTCACTCGTCCCCGTACTGGCTCTGGCACTGGTCAGTCTTCTGAGGCGGCTGGATCGTCCCGCCCCTCATTCCAGCCGGAAAACTGAAACCCGCTGAGCTGCAGAGCCAAAGCTCAGATGGGGAGGTTAGAGGCTCACAACAAGAACTGATCGATCGAATAATGGCACCCTGTCCACATATTGATGTCTTGATGGGTGGGCTCACTGTCCCCTGTTTATTGGACAGTGGGTCCATGGTGTCCACAGTCACCGAGAGCTTCTTCAAGGAACACTTTGCACCCTGGGGCCACGAACGCCTTCGGTCTTGTAATTGGTTGCAGCTGCGGGCAGCCAATGGTCTTTGTATTCCATACATCGGCTATTTGGAGCTGGATGTGACATTGTGTGGTAAGGTGGTCCCTGGTTGTGGGATCCTGGTAGTGAGAGACCCTCCTGATGTTACACCCGCTGCCCCGATCTTGGGGAGCAATGTCATTCGTCGATGCTATCGAGAACTCTTTGCGCCCTTTTCGATTCTCCCTCAATGGTTCAAGCCCCAGGTCCAGTCCTTGAAGCCCTGCAACAGTGCTATCTGGCCACTACGAAACCGCAGAGGGACATAATCGGTTCCGCTAGGGTTCGGGGCAGGCGTGCAGTACGCATACCTGGTGGAGTAATGAAACTGGTGGCGACCACTTGTCCAGAGCAGCTGGCTGGTCGGGCCGTACTGTTTGAACCGGCGGAGTCCGGCCTGCCAGCGGCGCTGCTTGCTTCCCCTTGTCTTGTCAAAGTTACCCGAGGTACAGCCTACGTCCCAGTGGTCAACGTGGGGATGGTTGACGCTCTCCTCTACTCACGCACTGGCCTGGGCACTTTAAGTAGTGCCCAGTTAGTCAGCTTACCGGCTGGTGTAACCGAGGTGAAGTCCACCACAGCCTCTGTTTCTTCCCAGGCAGCTGCTGGTGTGGCACAGGGCGGGGTAGAAGCTGGGGACCTGTCTGCTTTGGCGGAACAGGAACAGATGGAGGTGCGTTCCTTACTGCAGAAATATCAGGCAGTTTTCGCCACCCATGACGGTGACCTGGGTTGTACCAACCTTATTTCGCATGAGATCCCCCTGCTTGATGACGCTCCAGTCAGACAGCGGTACCGACAGCTTCCTCCATCCGAGTATGAGGAGGTGAAGGCTCACATTCATCAGTTGCTTGACGCCAAGGTGATCCGAGGAAGCAATGGTCCCTATGCTTCCCCCATTGTTTTGGTCCGTAAAAAGGACGGCAGTCTCCGCATGTGCGTCGACTACCGGCTGCTTAATAGCAAGACCCGGAAGGACGCGTTCCCGCTACCTCGTATTGAGGAGAGCCTCGATACCCTTGCTGGAGCTCGCTGGTTCACCACCCTGGACTTAGCGAGTGGCTACAACCAGGTCCCTGTCGCAGAGCAGGACAAGCCCAAGACGGCCTTTTGCACACCTTTTGGTCTCTTTGAGTGGAACCGCATGCCATTCGGTTTGTGCAATGCCCCAAGCACCTTTCAACGGTTGATGCAAAGGATGTTTGGGGATCAACAGTGCCAATCCCTGCTCTTGTATTTGGATGACATCATCGTGTTCTCTTCTTCAGTCTCCCAACACCTGCAGCGATTAGAGGTTGTTCTTGATCGGCTGCAGAGAGAAGGCTTGAAGGTCAAACTGGAGAAGTGCGCCTTTTTCCAGAAGGAGGTCCGCTATCTGGGACACATCATCTCCAGTCAGGGAGTTTCCACCGACCCTGCCAAGATTGAGGCAGTGGCAAAATGGCAGCGTCCCTGCCATGTGTCGGAGCTGCGCTCGTTCTTGGGGTTCGCCAGCTATTACAGGCGGTTTGTTGAGGGGTTCGCTAAGCTGGCGAGCCCCCTGCATAAGTTGGTGGCAGAACTAGCAGGTACACGGTCCAAGCGAGGCTCTGGGCGGGATCTGGGTGTAGCATGGACACCCCGGTGTGAGCAAAGCTTTGAGGCTTTAAAGGCCAAGTTGGTTTCGGCCCCGGTGTTGGCCTACGCAGACTTTTCCCGCCCATTCATCTTGGAGATCGATGCGAGTCACAGTGGCCTGGGAGCCGTCCTTTCACAGGAGACTGATGATGGTGTTCGTCCGGTAGCGTATGCCAGCAGAGGCCTTCGACCAACGGAGCGCAATATGAATAACTACAGTTCAATGAAATTGGAGTTTCTTGCGCTCAAGTGGGCAGTGGGAGAGAAGTTTCGGGAGTATTTGTTGGGGCACAAGTGTGTGGTTTTTACTGACAACAACCCATTGAGCTACCTTAATTCAGCCAAGTTGGGGGCCACCGAGCAGCGATGGGCGTCCGACCTAGCTGCCTTTGATTTCGAGATCAAGTATCGCTCTGGGCGCAGTAATAGGAACGCCGACGCTCTCTCCCGACAGTATCTGGCAGGGTCCAACCTGGCTGAACAGGCGTTACCTGGCACTTCGGTCCCACTGCTCTTCCAGCAGGCTCCAGGTTCAGCCTCAGCGGTGCTTGCAGCCCAGTCAATGGTGACTGTCTTTCGGGGCCATTCTCCTTCGGATCTCCGTTCCTTGCAGGAGGCTGATTCTCTTTTACATGACCATCTCCTGCCCTTTTGGAAGAGGCGGGCTAAGCCCACCCCGGAGGAGAGGCAGCAACTTCCCACTGCTGCTTTAACGCTTCTGAAACAGTGGGACTGGTTGGTCGAGCAGGAGGGTGTCTTGTACCGCCGGACTTTCCGTTCGGATGGGGGGGAGGAGTACTTCCAGCTTGTCCTGCCTGCCATCCTTAAGGAGAAGACTATGACCCAGCTGCACCAAGACCATGGCCACCAGGGAATCGAGCGCACCACTGAACTGGTGCGGCAGCGCTGTTACTGGCCGGGAATGTCTGCCGACATCAAGCAGTGGGTCCAGGCATGCGAACGTTGCCAGGTGGCGAAGGATTCGGGATCGGTGCCCCGTAGTTTTATGGGTCACTTACTGGCGTCTCGGCCAAACGAGATCGTCGCCATTGACTTCACCCTGTTGGAACCCTCACAGAACGGTTTGGAGAATGTTTTAGTAATGACTGATGTGTTCAGCAAGTACACCGTGGCAGTCCCAACTAGGGATCAGCAGGCAGCAACTGTGGCTCGGGTCTTGCTGAACGAATGGTTTTTCCGGTTTGGTGTTCCGAGCCGCATTCATTCTGACCAAGGTCGAAGTTTGGCACCACTATTTGCCGCTCCCTGAAGTGGGAAGTTAACACCAGTGACATTGTGAGTAAAGCCCACCAGAGGCTTCACTTTCTGCGTCAGCTGAAGAAGTTTGGTGTGACTGGGGAGGCGATGGTTCACTTCTACAGAGCCACTGTGGAAAGTGTCCTCGTCTTCTCAGTCACAGTGTGGTACAGCAACACATCCGCCTTGGAGAAGAAACAGTTGGAAGGGGTGGTATGCATAGCGTCTAAAATCACCGGCCACGACCTTCCAACTGTTTCCTCCATTTATACCACACGCACCAAATGCAAGATGCAGAAGGTGATCGCCGACCCCTCCCACCCTGCTAGCTCTTTTTTCAGACCCCTGCCCTCAGGTAAGATACTTCAGTCTCTCAGGTGCAGGAGGAATAGCACTTATCCTGAGGCTGTCCGCCTCCTGAATGCTGATCCTCTTTTCACTCGCACTTTAAACCCTGAGGCTGCCCGCCACTGAACTTTGACCCTTCTCACTCGCACTTTACAAGCAGCTTGAAGCTGCCTTTTATAAACAATTGTGCACTTTATCCAGTCCCTCTCATTCTATGTTGAATGTATTTTTGTAGTGCTTTTATCCTTTTTATTCTCTTAGTTTTCTAATCTTCTTGTGTTTGACTATGTGATCTCTGTTATGTTTGTTTTATGTTTGTTTTTAAGAGCTGCACTGAAACAAATTCCAATCAACTATGTTGACATGGCAATAAAGCAAGGGCGTCGTTTTGGTCTCAAAGTTGGTAGGGTCGAGGACGGCAGGAGGGGAGGCGGCTTCGGCGGCTTTGAGCTTTTTTTTTTTAACCTTTTTTAGCCATATTTAGAGGAATATCTAATTTTAAATGAAAAAAATTAGGTTTCTTTTAACACATTCCCTGCCAGCCGTTTTTTTTTTACTGTAGGTAGCTTCTGCCAGAGGTTTTTTTTGAGGATTCTGGCTCATCTTTCAAGAGCCGAGGATTCTTTTCTGCTAAGATTTTGTGAACACAAAATATCTCAAAAGAACTAATAGAATGTGTGCTTTCTCTGTCTAAAAGAGTTAGTTTGTAGAGTTAGTAGTTATGTAGATATTAGCCGTTGAGTACAGCATGGTTTCAGCGTCTGAGACTGAAAGCTGAGATAATCGCAGTTTTGTGAAATTCAATCAAACAGGCAGAACAGTCACTTTAACCATTTATTTTTGGCATCAGTGAGACATCAGACATCTAAACAATATAGTTCTGAACCCCCTCTCCTTCAAACTCCTCCCTCCGTGGGCGTGTCTCTGGTGGCTTTCAGCAGCGTTTGTCACAAGCGAGTTTCTTCTGCTGCTGCTGCTGCTGCTGCTGCTGCGAGTTTGAGCAGCCTCCCTCCCTGGCGGTTATCCTTTTTATTCTCTTAGTTTTCTAATCTTCTTGTGTTTGACTATGTGATCTCTGTTATGTTTGTTTTATGTTTGTTTTTAAGAGCTGCACTGAAACAAATTCCAATCAACTATGTTGACATGGCAATAAAGCAAGGGCGTCGTTTTGGTCTCAAAGTTGGTAGGGTCGAGGACGGCAGGAGGGGAGGCGGCTTCGGCGGCTTTGAGCTTTTTTTTTTAACCTTTTTTAGCCATATTTAGAGGAATATCTAATTTTAAATGAAAAAAATTAGGTTTATTTTAACACATTCACTGCCAGCCGTTTTTTTTTTTACTGTAGGTAGCTTCTGCCAGAGGTTTTTTTTGAGGATTCTGGCTCATCTTTCAAGAGCCGAGGATTCTTTTCTGCTAAGATTTTGTGAACACAAAATATCTCAAAAGAACTAATAGAATGTGTGCTTTCTCTGTCTAAAAGAGTTAGTTTGTAGAGTTAGTAGTTATGTAGATATTAGCCGTTGAGTACAGCATGGTTTCAGCGTCTGAGACTGAAAGCTGAGATAATCGCAGTTTTGTGAAATTCAATCAAACAGGCAGAACAGTCACTTTAACCATTTATTTTTGGCATCAGTGAGACATCAGACATCTAAACAATATAGTTCTGAACCCCCTCTCCTTCAAACTCCTCCCTCCGTGGGCGTGTCTCTGGTGGCTTTCAGCAGCGTTTGTCACAAGCGAGTTTCTTCTGCTGCTGCTGCTGCTGCTGCGAGTTTGAGCAGCCTCCCTCCCTGGCGGCCCCCTCGTCGGCGAGTCTGGATGGGGCTGCTCGTTTCTTGGGTTTTCGGTTGAGAGCTTTGATGAAGCTTTGTGCGATTCTAGGCTTTATGCTGCGTGTTTCAAAGTGTGTTTTGCACCCAGTCTATTTTTGGAACCCCCCACCGTTGTGCGCCCGTGTGCACCAGCGCGAAAGCGTTTTCGCCTACAGTATGAGAATGAGGCTCGTTCGTTTTCGGTTGTGAGCTCAGCTGGAATGAAGCTGCTTGCGATTCCTTTCTGCTGGTGTTTCAAAGGTGTTTCAAAGTGTGTTGCACCCATAATCTATTATGCAAATTTGCAATCCCCCACCGCCAGCTCCCAAGCGCGAAAGCGAAAGCGTTTTCGCCAATCCATTTTCATGAGAATGGCTTCCTCACACTGCTTTTTGCTTGGCTTCCTCTAGTCTGGAGAGCACTGTCGCCACTTAGTGGGTCGGTGGAATGGGTTGTACACGTTCGGTGGCTCCAATATTTATATAAGAGATGTAAAAGGGTTAGATCAACGTCCCACCGTCAATTTTTTTTTTTTTTTTTCCGACGAGTTGACTCGTCATTGGCAGTCAACCGTTGGTTACTGCTTGACGAGTTGACTCGTCAATGGCAGTGAACGTGTTAACCTTTTTTAGCCATATTTATGTGTCCTGTCAGCATAATTGTAACTAACAAACACAAACTCTAGGTTTAGCCATCTAATCATGTTCTTTCACAAACAGCCGGTTTTTGGAAAGAAAACATTGCCACTGAAACCCACACACCATGCATAAAAGAATGTGCACTGACTTATACTAACTTTCACTTACCAGTAATATTACAGTGATTTGTGTTTTGATTTGAGACGAGAGGATGAGCTGAGCTCACAGCTGCAGTTCTCCTGCCCTCTGAAAACCACATAGGCTACAAGTGGCTTCGTTCCTCCCCTCCCCACCACACACACACAGACACACACACACAAATGATACTGCCTCGATTCTGAAGTGAGCCCAAGCGATCTTCAGTTAAAATCATCATTGTATTGTTTATAGCAAATTTAATAAAAGGTAAACTCTATAGGAAGATAGTTGGCAGACATGCAGCAGCGCGCAGCAGCCACGCTGCCTGTGTGGATGCCACAGCAAGCACGCCACGCACACGCAAGATGTGTGTCCCGGCCGTAAGAAAAGGCTGCAGCGTCCCTGTCTACCAGAGTTGGGGGTAACGCGTTACGCGTTACTGTAATCACATTACTTTTGTCAGTAACGAGTAGTGTAAGGCACTACTGTACCTAAGTGCAGTAATCACATTACAGTTACTAATCAAACGCTTACCTCGTTACATGCGTACTAGCAAGATAAGTATAGAGAGAAAATATCTCCGTTTTAATAGCAGATTCTGTGTCCCATCAGACAGGTCATTTAACTGCACAGCAGAATCACTCATGGTGCCAACATTTCAACTTTGTATTAGCATGCAGAACAGCACTATTAGTCGACACATAGCTTATCAGATAACTAACATCATGCATATAGAACAATAAATCATTTTAACCTCCAAAACACATTGACAAACAAACAATTGACACAAAAACACAGTACCCCCAGGGCATGCTGGGAACTCCGCCCACTTTCCTCTTCCACGGGTTAAAATTTCCCAGAAGGCTTTGCATAACTTTTTACACTCTGTTTTCCAATTAAATCAGGCTAAAGAGTGTTAGATATAAATAATATGTATTTTAACACAACATGCAATTCTGGAATATCTGAATATTGGACAAAATTAAATTAAATTAAATGTAAACGTAAACCATAAGAGAAACCCACATGCAGCTATGGGGTCTGTAAATACCCCTTGTAAATACAACGTGTTCTAGGGAAGTGGGCGCAGTGCGGTATGTTCCGTAATAGTCTGCCAGCAATCTGCCAAAAAGCGCCGTCTTCTACAACAAGTTTTTGTTGCGCGGAAGGACAAGAATGTGAAACTGCAAACGCCCTGGACAGAAGCAGCTAGCTACGGTAGCCTACGACATAAACCTCTCAAAGCATCTGCAGTGGAAACATGCTAACACAAAGCTGGTTGCAGACCCAAGCTGAGTCGCCTGCCTCGACCCCAAGCAAGCAGCAAAAGCTTTCTTTTCACCAGGTAACATCAAAATCAGAGACGGACAGGCTTGTTGCCTCCTCCTACATCATACATGGGCAAATTACGGCCCGCGGGCCGGATGCGGCCCGCGGGCGCCACCTGTGTGGCCCGCCATGGAATTGCAAAAAAATTTTTTTTTTTTTTTTTTTTTACACAGTGCACCTGAACGCAACATGCAAGATACCCGCTGAATAAATGTCCAAATGTTCATGTCATTCTGGCCAATACTCCACTTCTGTTATAGCATTTCAGTCTGGAATATGGAATATCTTTCAATAATCTTTATGACTACATTGAATTAGAAATTTAAATAATTAACTCATTGGTTTTGGATTTATTTAGCTTCAAGACTGCATTTTTGTTCGTGTGACCCTCAACACAGGCTTTGATTATCCCGGGCCACTTACTGATACTTATGCTTAAATTAACCCACTCATATTCTGATTTATTTCAAGAAAAACATTTTGGCTAGTGGAAATTCTAATTGGCTGGTAACTTTAAAATCTAGCAGCCATATTGGCAGGTGGTCAAAAAACTTAATTTCAAGCCCTGAGAGCAGGTGGTGACATAGGAGTGAGTGAGAAAAGGATGAAATATTGGTGGTTAAGACTGAATAATGACATCACAACTGTTAATTTAAAATGAGTTATTCCTCTAAACGTGGCTTCAAATGCACCAAATCTTTCACGCTGGCCCCGTTCGGCCCTCAGCAAAACCTGGTAGCGAATATATTTTTTGTGGCCCTCTCTATCATCAAAGTTACCCATCCATGGGTTACGGCATGACAATATTTGTTCGGCCCCCGGCAACAATCTGGGTTTCTCATGTGGCCCCCCATGAAAAATAATTGCCCACCCCTGTCCTACATGATAGAGGAAATGTTGCCAGTTTCAACAGTAGAATGAAATCGCCATTTTTCAGAAACATATTGAGCAAAATACAGATGGCAGGGAACGGACAGCCACCATCAGACAGGAAAAGTTTTGCAACCTACCTTATTACAATAGAGATTTGTGCTAATATATGGGCATATATGTAAGGATTAATGTTGTATTGTTAACTGGCAAATTACGTGACAATGCATCTCAGGCGATGTTACGGAGTAACGCAAAAGTAATGTAACGAGTAGTGTAACGAATTACTTTCTCCAGGGAGTAATCAAGTAAAGTAAGGCATTACTTTTTTTTAAAGTAATGTGTAATGTGTAATATATTACTTTTTTGAGTAACGGACCCCAACTCTGCTGTCTACAGCCTCTAGCCTGTCACAGTTTGACAGCCTGGGGCACAAATGTGACGCGTGATGCGCGTCGGACTTTCAGTAATAAAATTAGTGGTGTGTTCCTCCACCTCCACCAACAATGACGTCTCGTTTTGCTACCCTAACGTAACGAGTTACTTACAGTTGCTGCAGGGGGACCCCTCTTTTTCCGAGCGGGAGGAGGAGGAGGAGGCGGCGGCATGTCAGCGTGTTAGTAGTGTGTGTCAGAGCCATGTGTGTGGGTGGGCGTTTGTTTGGCCATCAGCCAAATGAGCCAATCAAACGGGTTTTTTTGGACTGGCCCATTCAGTTGTGAAAAACAGGGGTAAATGTAACTTTGAACATATTGCAAACTAATTTCACTCAATAATGGTCGGGTCAATTCTATCCTTGCAAAATATGGGAAGACAATCTAAATGACCTATATAACTGCACTCCAAAGATAATGCAAATAAGGTTGCTTAAAAGTTGGTAGGGACAATTGGACACCCTGAAATGTTGGTAGGGTCTTGACCCTAGCAACCCTACCCAAATCGACGCGCTTGCAATAAAGTATTGAATCTTGAATATTTTTTTGTGCAATTTGGCATAGCGCCACCTACTGGCAACATAAAAAATGGTGTGTATCTCAAGAACCGTTCATCCGATCGACGGACCGGGATGGACTGTTGGTGTAGATGTGGAACATGCCAAACGATGCAGACAGAAATAGAGTGTTTTTGATTGATATTTAATCACCACACGATTAAATATCAATCTAAAACACTCTATTTCTGTCGGCATCGGCTGGCATGCTCCACATCTACACCACCAGTCCATCCCGGTTCGTTCTCTCCCCTCGGCCGCCGGCTGTTCGGCGGCCTCAGCCTCTCGTCTTGCCCGCTCTGCTTCTAAAGCATGTAGTTCAATCATGAGAGGCCAGTTGGTAGGATTTGACTAACTTTATTTAGCAATCGGCATACATGGCAAATACTTTGGCGCATGACTCCATTGGCCAGTGGCGCTCCTCTTGAGGCAAGAGGAGGGCACCTGCATAGGCTAGGAGATCCCCCCCCCCCCCCCCCCCCCGTGGGGGATCAGGAGTCAGGACTCGTTGGTGGCGGCCTGGGGAGGTGGGTGGGGCAAAACAACGCTTCGGAGGACGGCTTCAAGGGAGATGGACTGCCGTGAAGCTAGCTGCTGCTATGATCGGCCAGAGAGAGAGAGGTGGCGTAGAACCCTTGCTATATGAGGATTAACTGACGTCATATTTGACATCATAGCAGACATCATACTAGGACTTTGACTGACCACGTTATGCTAGAACTTGACTGACGTCAGGGGATGATCGGATTATGCATGAGTGGCTTCTAGGGGTGTCACGATACACTCAGTTCACGATACGATACGTATCACGATACTGGGTTCACGATAACGATACGATACGATACGATTTTAACAATATTTTTTTAAACTTGAATAATGACAATATATGACTGGAAAAGTAGTATTTTATTTGAAATGCACAAATACAAAACATGCTGTTGTGGGAAATTGTTATTACAATAACAACTAGAAAAAACATGAGATTGGAGATAAGGCTTATCTTGAAATAGAATGAGTTACACCGTCACTTAGATTTACTTTGAACTAAAAGGTTTCTCAGCAGTATAAATTCTCATTATGCATCTTCAGTTTTTCTTCAAACTCAAACAACAAGACTTTTCTTAGTCTATTTTTTATGCATCTTCAGTTTTTCCTGTCAAGTAAACAGTTTTGCCAGAAACTCAATTGAATGGTTTCTCTCCTGTATAACTTATCATGTGTCTCTTCAGAGACTTGTTCAACTGAACTACTTTCCACACATTGAACTTCAACAAACAAAGACGTTTCTTTGTCTATTAAAAAAAAAAAAAAAAAAAAAAAATTTTCACGATATGAGATTTCATCTCAACGATACATATCGTGACGTTTTACTATCGCGAAATTTCGTGGGACGATATATTGTGACACCCCTAGTGGCTTCTGCTTGAAATATGGTCTGGAGACCTCACTTCAATCATGAGAGGCCAGTTGGTAGGATTTGACAAACTTTATTTAGCAATCGGCATGCATGGCAAATACTTTGGCGCATGACTCCATTGGCCAGTGGCGCTCCTCTTGAGGCAAGAGGAGGGCACCTGCATAGGCTAGGAGATCCCCCAAAAGGAAGATCTGATTACCGGAGGTTAATTGAGATCTGCAGGCGCCGGTAGTTGATGGTACTTTTCTGGCCTTCGACCTTTTAGCGACTTACAGCTATTTGCGGCTGGCGCTCCCAACTCGGTCGGGCCTTCGATCTTGATACATTAATGTTTAACTTGGCGCTTCCCGGCTTGGCCTACTTGGCTGCCTTGGCACCTCGCGATAGCGCTTCCCAGCTTGGCCTACCTGGCCGCCTTGGCGCCTCGCGATTGTACTTTTCCGGCCTTCGACCTTTTTAGCGACTTACAGCTATTTGCGGCTGGCGCTCCCAACCTGGTCGGGCACCTCGCGATAGCGCTTCCCAGCTTGGCCTACCTGGCCGCCTTGGCGCCTCGCGATTGTACTTTTCCGGCCTTCGACCTTTTTAGCGACTTACAGCTATTTGCGGCTGGCGCTCCCAACTCAGTCGGGCTTACCTAATTAAGGCGCTTCCCGGCTTGGCCTTCCTGGCCGCCATGGCACCTTACCTGACTTAAGGCGCTTCCCGGCTTGGCCTTCCTGGCCGCCATGGCGCCTTACCTGACTTAAGGCGCTTCCCGGCTTGGCCTTCCTGGCCGCCTTGGCGCCTCACCATTTTAACTTGGCCTTCTTGGCCCCCTGACTTGGCCTTCTGACTGGCCCTGACTTTCTCTGGCTTTCTCTGGCTCTCTCTCTTTCCCCCCCCAAAATTAACCGGGAGATTTACTGCGCCTTACTGGGCGCCGTGCTTTTCGGGGAGCCACCACCAACGAGACATTATTTGGCACGGAAGTCCGGGACACTGTTCGTTGCCATGCTTGCCGATGAAGGGAGGAGGGTCCTTTGGGCCGCCGGTATGGCCACCCACTCCGGGCGGATGTAGCTGGAGAATGCTGATGAAGACCGGCGGCCCGTTTGCTGGAGGGAGGCGGAGGACACTCCTTGCACGGCGGCTGAGGTGGCCGCTCCGATCCTGAAGGAGTGGCTGGAGAAGTTCTTCGTCGGGAGGTTGCACTTCTGGAGCGTCCGCTTGAGGTGCAGGACGAACCAGGATCTTGTCATGTGGTGACGAGGTGCGATGGGGAACAGGGGAGCCGGGGGGCGGTCTGGGGCCTGAACGGTCTTTCCCCTGATTTTGGGCTTAGCTGCAATGCTGTATGGGTCAGCAGTCATCACGTGATGAGATTGATGAGCTGAAAATAAACAATATGACACGTGGACAGGATCGCTAGCTGGAGAGGCAGACAGAATTCACCCGATGCAAAATTCTTATAATAGCTTCAACGCTCTCAGCCCTTTCAGGGACGATTATTTCAGAATTACGAGCCAGTAATTCATGGGAATGCAAGCATTATTAGTAGCTATTTGAATGAAAGATACGGTGCCGGCCGGTGATGATGTCCTCAGATGGCGACCATCTTTTCCCCCCATGGGGAAGTCTGGGCAGATTCACGGTGATTGACGGGACCCGGCCTGGAGAAGCACTGATGCTGAAGTGCCATGGCATCTCGGGCACTCTGGACAGACCGGAAGATCCATGGGGCAAACGGTTCATTCTGGCGGCAACCCTATAGAGCTGAAATGTAATGCTTAATGCATGGGATATAAAGACCTGGTTAATAAACAAGTAAAAGAAAAACAGTGGTTTCACCGCCTTGCGAGTGCACCATAGACTGCTAGTTGCAACCATGGACCCATCATAAGATGGACTGGGCATCACACTGGTTCAGTGAAGCCGCTGCATGTTAGATCGCCGCTCTGGTGGTTGAATCCAGTATTGGGTCACGAGGCCCGCCTCCTCATGTTAGTGGATGGGAAAATCAAAACCGAAATAGTCACAGTATACGTCGGATAATTTTTTTTTTTTTTTAAAGGTGGTTTGTATCATTTTTAGATAGTCATTATCATGCTAATGCCTGTGCAAGTGGTCATTTTTCTGATCGTTTTTTTTTTTTTTTTAACACGTTCACTGCCATTGACGAGATATCTCGTCTTACAAAATCCAACGGTTGACTGCCAATGACGAGATATCTCGTCTTGAAAAAAAAAAAAAATTGACGGTGGGACGTGGATCAACGCCCCCCACGTCTCCTATAAAAATATTGGAGCCAGCGAACGTGTACAACCCATTCCACCGACCCACTAAGTGGCGACAGTGCTCTCCAAACTAGAAAAAGCGGAGCCAAAACTGCAGGGGAACGCGCGAGGAAACCATTCTCTCATACTGTAAAATGGATTGGCGAAAACGCTTTCGCTTTCGCGCATTATCGCGCTGGGAGCTGGCGGTGGGGGATTGCAAATTTGCATAATAGATTATGGGTGAAACACACCAGCAGAAAGCGCAGAATCGCACGCAGCTTCATTCCAGCTGAGCTCCACCGAAAACCCAGAAACGAACGAGCCTCATTCTCATACTGTAGGCGAAAACGCTTTCACGCTGGTGCACACGGGCGCACAACGGTGGGGGGTTCCAAAAATAGACTGGGTGGAAAACACACTTTGAAACACGCAGCATAAAGCCTAGAATCGCACAAAGCTTCATCAAAGCTCTCAAACCCAAGAAACGAGTGAGCCCCATCCACACTCGCTGCCAGGGAGGGAGGCTGCTCACTGCTCAGAGAGGCAGTAGAAACTCGCTTGTGACAAACGCTGCTGAAAGCCACCAGACACGCCCACGGAGGGAGGAGTTTGAAGGAGAGGGCGTTCAGAACTATATTGTTTAGATGTCTGATCTCTCACTGATGCCAAAAATAAATGGTTAAAGTGACTGTTCTGCCTGTTTGATTGAATTTCACAAAACTGCGATTATCTCAGCTTTCAGTCTCAGACGCTGAAACCATGCTGTACTCAACGGCTAATATCTACTAGGGCTGTTGAAACGAATTTTGATATTCGAATATTATTCGAATTTAATAATTATGAACGAAATTCGATTATTATTATTTTTTTAAAACGAATATTTTTTTATTTAATTTTTTTTTTTTTTTTTTTAGAACACTAGAACAGTGACAAGTTCTGACAACATACTTGAAGAAAAGAGTGTTAACTGAAGTTGACTGTTGAAGCTGCTATACTGATGTAAACCTACCTGTAGCTCTTAAAATGTATGTTCATTCATTGTTAACTGAAGTTGACTGTTGAAGCTGCTATACTGAATGTAAACCTATAGCTCTTAAGTGCAATACGTGACTGATTTTTTTGTTGTTCATGGCTCATTGTTGTTTTGGCAAAGTTTACTTATTTGTTTATTGATAAGGAGCTCAAACAAAGGCTGTGTCTTTTTTTATTATCAATTATTTTATTTTAGCATTTCAGACAGCACCAATACATCACTGATGAATATTAACTAAGCTCTGGTTATCTGACCTATTTTCTAATGCAATGAATGTATGTACATTGTACAAGGAACATGTTTTCTTAAATAAACATCATTGCTGGACTATTTGTGATAAGCCTAATATTATTTTGAATATTCATCCACCATTCACTTTTCCATCTACATTTGGTAAAATGCTTAGAAAAAGTTTTACTTGGTCAAACCCAAAGATTCAGCTATATTTAGAATCAGAACACAACATAAGAGAAGACAACAATTCACTCAGACAATTTTTTTTTTTTTTTTTTTTTTTTAATTCAATTAAAAATTAATTAAAATATTCGAATATAATTCGAATATTAAAATGTATAAAGCACTGAAATTCGAATTTGATTATAGAGGGAGATTGACAGCCCTAATATCTACATAACTACTAACTCTACAAACTAACTCTTTTAGACAGAGAAAGCACACATTCTATTAGTACTTTTGTGAACTTTGTGTTCACAAAGTCCAAGCAGAAAATAATCCTCGGCTCTTGTAAAATGAGCCAGAATCCTCAAAAAAAACCTCTGGCAGAACCTACCTACAGTAAAAAAAAAAGGCTGGCAGTGAATGTGTTAAGTAGTTATTTGACATATAAAAAGGGGATAAAAATGGATGATTGGCAGCTGTGGCAGCCAGTCTCGAGCCGTCATTGGCTGGACAGGCTCTTCACATTATAGATATATCGTCATAGACAAGACACGCGGCTTCATTGTTATGTAATGCTGCCTGGAGGTCGGGTGGCTCTGCTGGGTGTGTGGGGCCGGGAGATGGGCTCTTAGCCTGGGTAGTGCAGGCCTGGAGGTCGGGGTGGCTCATGGGATGAGGCCTAGTAGTACACACGCACCGTTAGCTCATCGCTAGCAGATTAGCATCACGTACGAACAGACGTTTTATTTTTGTAGGCTATTAAAGCAACGAACGTTTTTTATATGCATATTTGGGGGAATTGCTTTGACTGTGGGGATGTTCATTCTTCACAAGCTCCTCTCGATATACCAGGCGATGGACCGGGCAGCCTGGCTTGCGCACTCACTGGGCTAACGTTAGGTTGGGCTGAGGGTGAGTGAGGCCTGCCTCCACTTCCGGCCCGCGCTGAGAGCACTCAGCAATCAGCAGCAGCCCGGAGATCTGAAGTCTCCGACAACCAAAATCAGATTTTCGTACAGGTGTCATTTTGATAAACTGATCTCGTAGTGGGAATCTTCCTGGTTACTTTCGGCGAGACAAAAATATTAGAACTTAAAGTGTAATATTTACGGAGCTAGACTGTATATAAATACGCAACGCACTGTGCGCATTCTAGAAACAGCAGCTCAGAGGGGCGTGGAGCTCTCAGAGGTTCTCAATCAAGGGCGCTACTGCGCAGACTGGTTCACTGATCTGGCTGGATTTTGGCTTCAAAAACATACGGGGAGGAGATAGGGACACTCCCTCCATTCATATTATAACTCAATGGCTGCAACTCGCAGTGATATGTTATGGTTGGCCAACATATAACAAAGGGATTCGCTGCCTCTTGTTACATGACTAGCGTGACACTGTATTAATTATTTTAGCTTTGGTATTATTTATGGTTAAAAGAAACGCTAAGGCATCTCACTTTGAAATTCGTTAAGAACAGGAAGTGGTGTACTAAGACTGGGTAGCTTGACGCGGAAAAAGACGTCAGCATCCCCTGGGCCATCTGACTTCGGTCTGAAAGTTATAACACTCATTCGAACTGATGCTCGGACATGCTCCATGGGCCAAGGGTGTTTTGAATAACCCGTTGCGTGATTATTATTTTATTTTTATTTTTTTTTACCGGCATTTCACGTGATCTCAACAACGTGCTGTCAAGAATAATTGTGAATGTAATATATGGTGTGCGGTGATGACGTCATCGTCATCAGGCAGCGACATGACATCTTTCAACTCACACAAACTCCCGTTTATTTACGGTTAAAGACTTAACTGCCCGGTGATAGCAGAGGGATCCGCGTCTGCTGTACGATTGACCACGGGCGAGGTGGAGGGGACTGCCTGGTGCTGCCTGCTTGCCTGGAGAAGCCTGGGGACGTGATGATCGCGGTGCGGAAGCCTGAATGCTTGGACGCCTGGACACCCGTCCGATGAAGAATAGTGGGGCTGCATGCATGCTGCTTGCTGAACGAAAATGTTAGTCACTGATTGTCAGTCTGAAAGTCTGTTGTTGACTTGGGGCGGACTCCTGGCTGGAGGGAAATGGCCGCTTTGCTTGAGCCGATTTGCTCCGTGAATGGAGATAGCAAGGAAAAGATTGACGATGTGCAAGACAACGTAGAACATGGCGTCTCACGGCGGGCCCTCGCAGTGGAGCGCCCCGCGTTGGCAGCCTGCGGCCCGGCCGTCTCGGGAGGCCAATGCGCTCCGTGCCGATCCGGAGCAGGGTATCGTTGTTTGAGCTGTCGTCGCTGCCCATGGACTGTTCTGGCTCGGGATCCGACATACCAGGAGTGGGGAGCGTTGAGAGATCCGCGGGGATTGTCCACGGGTAGAGAGGACTTGGGGGTGCTGATTCGGTCTGCAGATATGGTGCAAAACAACGCTTCGGAGGACGGCTTCAAGGGAGATGGACTGCCGTGAAGCTAGCTGCTGCTATGATCGGCCAGAGAGAGAGAGAGGTGGCGTAGAACCCTTGCTATATATATGAGGATTAACTGACGTCATATTTGACGTCATAGCAGACGTCGTACTAGGACTTTGACTGACCACGTTATGCTAGAACTTGACTGACGTCAGGGGATGATCGGATTATGCATGAGTGGCCTTCTGCTTGAAATATGGTCTGGAGACCTCACTTCTTCCTCACTATATTCTGGTTCAAATAGATAAGGTTCGGGGTCTTGGTTTGTCCAGTAGTAATCGTCATCATCCTCTCTCATGACGTCCGCCATGATTAGTAGTTATCGCAGTTGTCCTTTGTTTTGATTACATTCGTTTCCATGGTGCTTTGAGGTGCTGGGTGAGATCAGTGCACCTATAATGTGCAGTCTCACTGCAGCTAACTGCAGTCATAGCCTTCTTCCCCGGTACCGTATAATAGGTGACCAAACTGAACAGTCAAACAAAATTCCATAAGCATAACAGTAACGTTAGGCATATTTACGACTGTTACATTCATTATCAACACAAGACGGTAACGTTATTAGTGGGGCTGGGTGGTAATTTCTAAAAATATAGCTAAATCTATTAGTTAGCCGCGTATAGCATCAAGCTAACCTTATAATAGGCAGCTAACTGCAGTCAAACAATAATGTTCCATGACCATAAGCAAAACGGTATAATGTTAGGCATATTTGCGACTGTTGCATTACTTCACACAAGACGGTAATGTTTCTGAGTTTCTGACCAGGTGGTAAATCTATTAGCAAGCTGGTCAAAACCACATTACAGCAGCTACAAGCAGTAAGGTCCCTCCATGAACCGAAAACACAGCCCCGACTCTAGTTTCCCCCGATGTCAGTCACATTGCTGCTGTCTGGCCAGACCTATGGGCCAGACGGGCATCACTAGATAAATATTTATTTATTTTTGTGTGTGTGGACTTTTTGCTGGAGTCTGTGTTGTCGTTTGCTTTTGCTGGCAGCTAGTGACGGACGTAGACACTTCCTGTTAGCCATCTTCTTCGTTGGTATTTCCGCCGGAGCCATGAGGACAAGAGGCAGGCTCGTGAATGCGCAGAACGTCACATCCGCCAAATTTGCCGGGAAAGTATAACCTGTGGCCAGCATGAAAATCCTGCAATATCTTTGCAATGGGTGAACGCAGAGAGACGGGGCTGGGCTTGTTTTTTAAGTTACGGAACGCCGCATTCACTCATTGGTAACAGTGTTGGCCAAGTTACTTTCAAAATGTAATATACTACATATTACTAGTTACTTTTATTTAAAAGTAATACGTTACTTTACAATATTACTTACTGTGTAGAATAACTTGTTACTTGTTACACTTTTGCATTACTTTTACCAAAACAACAGCAGCAGAATGAACCATCTCGAAAAATAATTTCAACCACCTTGAAGTCAGTGTAAACAATCCAAAATTCTAAATGCTATTCTTTTCCTTTGTTATTGCCATCTATAGTGGTTATTTCCATAAACACACAGTTTGATTAGGGAATGATTGTATCTTTTTTAAATATGTGCTTTGATTTAATAAAATGGAACTCAATTTGTAACTTGAGTTACTTGACAAAGTAACTGGTATAATATAACTGAAATCCTATAAGTAATTTCAATAATGAGAGACTAGAAGGAAAGTACAATAAACTTGAATGATAAAACAAACAACACTTAGATTTGGCGAATGACTCCATGGTATGATGACGCTCCTCTGAGACAAGAGGAGGACGTCAGTGATTTAGAGAACCCCATAGGGAGTTCTACTGGAGTCATGACATTGGTGGTGTTCAGGGGAGGAGGAGGGGCGAAGCAACAGCTACGCAGGAACAGCAGCTATGGGTGAACAAACAGGGTGAGTTACAACTTGCAAGAGTCTGAAATAGAACTTCATTTAGGTGATTGGCCAACAGCCGAAGAGAGGGAAAGCGTGGGAGACATTGATTGGACAGGGATAAAGAGGGCGTGCATATGAATGGCTGATGTAACCTGAGGGCGTTGCTGCAGGGGAGAGAGATATGAATGGAAAGGAACCATGGATTAGTGAATGGGATGGATAAACAATCATTGACTAGTGAAGTAGTCTTCATTATTGAAAACAGTCTGAGACATTATAAGTTATATTACTGAGTTACTGCTAAAAGTAATATATTAACACCTTCACTGCCAACGACGTGTTGATACGTCAAAAAAAATCCAACGGTTGACTGCCAACAACGTGTTGATACGTAAAAAAAAAAAATTTTGACGGTGGGACGTTGATCTAACCCTTTTACATCTCTTATATAAATATTGAAGCCACCGAACGTGTACAACCCATTCCACCGACCCACTAAGTGGCGACAGTGCTCTCCACACTAGAAAAAGCCGAGCCAAAACTGCAGGGGAACGCGCGAGGAAACCATTCTCTCATACTGTAAAATGGATTGGCGAAAACGCTTTCGCTTTCGCGCATTATCGCGCTGGGAGCTGGCGGTGGGGGATTGCAAATTTGCATAATAGATTATGCGTGCAACACACTTTGAAACACCCGCAGAAAGCCCACAATCGCACGCAGCTTCATTGCAGCTGAGCTCACAACCTAAACGACTCATGCAGACTCGCCCAAAGAGCAGCCGCCAGCAGCCAGGCAGCACAGACAGGCAGAGCCCCGCTTGTGACAAACGCTGCAAAGCCACTAGAGACACACCCACGGCGGGAGGAGTTTGAAGGAGAGAGGGGTTTCCTGCTGCTATGGAGGAAATTACTGTTCAAAACTATTGTTTAGATGTCTGACGTCTTACGCCAAAAATAAATGGTTAAAGTGACTGTTCTATCGAATTTCACAAAAAGCCATTTATCTCAGAATAAATTTTCAGACGCTGAAACCATGCTGTATTCAACTGCTAATGCTTACATAACTACTAACTCTACAAACTAACTCTTTTAGACAGAGAAAGCACACATTCTATTAGTTATTTTGAGATATTGTGTGTTCACAAAATCCTAACAGAAAATAATCCTCGGCTCTTGAAAGATGAGCCAGAATCCTCAAAAAAAAACCTTGGCAGAAGCTAACTACAGTATTGAAAAACGGCTGGCAGTGAATGTGTTGTGAATGTTTAATTTACTTTTTATTGACAGATTATTATCAATAAATATTTGCATTGTATACATTGTAGATATGTACTGCCATAGATTTTTTTTTTAGACAAATAAAAGAAAAGACAAAACCACAACAGCCGCAACAGCAGCAACAAAACAAACAAACAAAAACAAAAGACAAACAAACAAACAAAACAGGGAGTCGACTTTTCACTATACATTCATCTTGGATCCAAAAAAATAAAATCTGGCCTAATGGGTGTTATATATTGAACCCAGCATTCCCATCTTGAGGTAAATTGTTGTATTTTATGATTGATAACAACAGTTAGTCTTTCCATCTTATATATATCCATCGTAATATTCATCCATTCTCTCACTATAGGGCTTTCCTGTGATAACCACTTCCTGGTGAGCAGGCTCGTAGACAGGGTTGGATAAATACCGCGGTCATTTTAGCGCGGCGTGGGGGGCCCAGGGTCGGCTGTGCCCCCCCGGATAGAAAAGTTTGTCCATTTTAAAGTAAAATGCTTCAATCTGGTGCACTTTGAGAGCAAAATGAAGAGGCTAGATCTATAAAGAACTACATACATCATGTTAGATTAATATCCTCTTTACTGTGCTGTTGCTTTAAAATGATATAAAAAATAAATGTCTCCCCATATGATATAATTTATATTCTGCATACAGGTCACATGGCAGAATACTGCTCAATTAAATACAATGGCCCATCTACACAAACATCACTTACAGGGGAGTTACTTACCCATTCACTTCAATAGAACTGTCCCCAAAGTCTAGCCCCAATCTGCCTCAATGCAAAATCTGAATGTTGTGAGTTATCTCTCTTCCTTCTATAGCACACAGAGAGGAAGCAAATTGTTGCATTTCCGATCAACTGTCGCATTAAAACATCAATGACAGATTAATAGATCTGGGGACCGGGGCTATTTTTCAAAAAAAAAAAAAAAAAAAAATTGGTGTGGAAAATACCGAGGTCATGACCTCGGTGTCCTCAATGGTAGCTACGGGCCTGCTGGTGAGAGCTTTTTTACCAGCTACCAGCAATATATTAATCAAATATCTGTCTTCTTTCAACCAGTCTTCCGATATCCAATATATTCCAATAACCCATGATAACGGGGCAGTCCCAAAAGACATGATAGTGATGTGCTATTTGACTTCCACAGTTTCTCCAGCAAGAAGGTGAGTTATTATCATAGTGAGCTTTCTGAGATGGTGTAATAAAATATCTAATGATGCATTTCCATGTGAATTCCCTCCATATTTGTGATCTAGTACACTTCCATTGATATCCCCACATTGTTGTCCATTCTTCCTCAGATATAGCCATTCCTCCTTCATTTTCCCATTTTTCTCTTATATATGAGGTAGAATGTCCTTTCAGACTTAACAAGGACCTATTATGCAAGATATAGTTTTACTACTGATATCCGAGTTGTATGCTTTTCTAAAAAGTTCTAATATACATGTGTTTGCTTCGTTTAAATTTTTTATCTTCTTTTCAAAATAATGTCGCAATTAGAGATATCGATAGAAGTCTTGATTTTCTAGCAAGTATTTCTCTTTAAGCTGTTCAAAGCTTGGAAATTATCCTTCTTCCATTACCCCACACATTGCTGTTATTCCTTTATCGGCCCAATCTTTAAATCTGGAATCAAATTTGTTCGGAGTAAAGTCAGAATCATATGCACACCATTTGAGAATAATAATACCTTTCTCTAGTTTATATTCTTTTAAATATGTTACTTTTGTAATGGGTTACCCACAACACTGATTGGTAATAGAAAACACGTTGTGAACATTTATTTTCCGGCCAAACTTACGGATAGCACCAGGCAGAAGAAAAAATAAATCAGATGAGGAAGTTGTTTTTTCCCCTTTCATTTCAAGAATAAAGTCGAAATGGTGAGATTAAAGTCGAAATTTCATTAATAAAGTTGAAATACTGTAACGAGAATAAAGACGAAATGTTGAGAATAAAGTCGAAATGTAAAAGAAAAGGAAGAAAATCCACTCTCTTTTAGCGCATAAACACAGCGTGTTAAAGAAGCCTAAGATTGTGCCAAAAATTGTGGCTGTTCAGGAGGAGAAACTTGGAGGTGGCCGCATTCTTGCAAACTGAAATAGCTGGAAATGGCTGATGTTTACACCTGCGTGCTGTGCAATACAGAGAGGCTATGTTGTATCACAAGATCCAGTAAGACACGCGATTAATCGCATGTTTGTATCGCATGTATAAAATGCCATTATTTTTGCATTTCAAAGCATTTCTAATTAGATATTAATAATTCTTACCAGTGTGTCGTGATTGGGAATCAAATTAATGCAAATAAATGCACTTTGTGATCTTGAATTTTAGATTTATTTTCAATTCAATAGAAGTGCAATGTAGACAAAATATCTACAAAATATATCTTGAATAGAAAATAAATGCACAATTGTAAACAGTGCAGTACACGCTCCAGAACCGATACTTCCGGTGGCGGCGCTGTGGAGCAGTCGAAACCCAAAATAACACAGCCGAAGAAGGCTGTGTTTGAGCTAAAAACTTTGGCACTTCCATGTGAATAATTGGCTCGGTATTGGAAACTGTGTATATTGATAACGTGTATATCGCGTGAAGCCATTGGAGCCAACCTCCCAGAGGTTAGAGCAGTGGTTCTCAAACTCTTTCATGTCAAGGACCCCTAAACTGACAAATTAGACCACGGATGGACCCCCATTTGATACGATTTTGTCCCAGGGTCCCCCATGTGATACAATTGTAGCTTTTAGATGTTTTATTACAGATAGTGTATGAAACCCATGACCAAACTAGTCATATAGTCTGTCATTGTGTTACTTATGGATGGAATTATAGTGAAAATAAATGATCCCCCTTTTTGCTAGGGACCCCCTGGAACCTGCTCAAGGACCCCCGGGGGTCCCCGGACCCCACTTTGAGAACCACTGGGTTAGAGGACCCGCGCATCCGAGACTCTGAAGGAAGAATGAGTGATAAGAGTATCGCGCTAGCTAGCTGGCTGCTAGCTGCTCCGGTATGCTTAGCTTTTAGGTGATAGCTCAAACTCGATGTACTTCGGTGATATTTTAATTCCATTTTACACAAGGTGCAAACTACTGTTGACTTGGCCACTGTGCCATTTGGGAGTTTTAAAGTAAAACGAGCCATTTAGATATTGCTGTCTATTCTGCTGGCTCTTCCATGCCTGGACAGGCAGGAGACAGAGAAAACGCTGCGACCGGCTTGACTACAAGTACGGGTGTGACGAAGGGACAAAATAGCGGCATGCGATTAACGCAAAAAAATAACGCGTTATGGTCGGCCCTTAATCGCATCGCGATTAATGCGTTAACGCTGACAGCCCTAATCACAAGATACAGTAAGACAATTGATCAAGTTGATTGATCCTGAGGGTGTGGAGGACAGGTGGGCACGGCGTCTGAGACACAGACATTGTCACTGCAAAGGTCCCAATGCGCTCTGGCATATGGATGCGTGGGTATACGATAAACTGAAGCCATAATGGCATTGCCATCAATACAGTTGCAACACTGTCCTCTCCTAACTTGTTTTGATGGAGTTGATTTTTTTTTTTTTACATTTCAACGTTATTCTCAACATTTCATCCTTATTCTCGTTACAGTATATTTTAACTTTATTCACGAACGTTAATCTCAATATTTGGACTTCATTCTTGAAATAAAAACTTGCTCCTCTGATTAATTTTTTCTGCAGCAACGCCCTGTCAGAGCCCCCCCTCCCCGTCACAGCTTTAGCAAAGAGATTGCTGCAATGCTTGTCAAAATCTTATGATCTGGATTCTGGACTGATTTGGAGATGTACAATTCTGAGATTTTTGTTGTTGTTGTTGTTGTTGCTTTAACTTTGCCCCATGCCTGGGAACATTGAGCTCTGGGAACATTGAACCCTGGGAACATTGCGCTCTGGGAACATTGCGCACTGGGAGAGCACATCATATTTAGGCCTGGGGACATTGAGCTCTGGGAACATTGATTTAAGATTCTCTCTCTCTCTCTCTCTCTCTCTCTCTCTCTCTCTCTCTCTCTCTCTCTCTGTCTCCTCTCTCTCTCTCTCTCATATATATATATATATATATATATATAGCAGTAGTAAGGAAATCCAGCGCACACCAGGTTGTCAGAATAGACTTCTTTTATTTAAGTTGCATAGATATGTTCGTCATATCTATGCAACTTAAATAAAAGAAGTCTATTCGCACACCAGGTTGTCAGAATAGACTTCTTTTATTTAAGTTGCATAGATATGTTCGTCATATCTATGCAACTTAAATAAAAGAAGTCTATTCTGACAACCTGGTGTGCGCTGGATTTCCTTACTACTGCTATTTCTGCTGTTCCTGCTCCAGCTGCACCCGGGACTAGCAGCACAGCTGTGCACAGGGCACTACTTTCTTCTATATATATAATGTATATATATATATATATATATACCGGTATATATATATATAGTTGCGAGTTGCGGGCAAGTCGGCGCAGCGGCCGAGCTGCGAATGCGAGCTGCAGGGGCAGCTCAGCGAGCTGCAGGACAGCTCCAGGACAGCTTCCATAAATGGGAGCTTGGGCTCTGTCCCACTGTGATTGTCCTACTGTGACATCATCTGTGATGTCATAAATCCCACTGTGACATCACCCATGATGTATCATCAATGATGTCATAAATCCCACTGTGACATCATCCGTGATGTCATAACTTCTACTGTGACATCATCCGTGATGTCATAAATCCCACTGTGACATCATCAGTGATGTATGATCCCACTGTGACATCATCAGTGATGTCTTTAAATCCCTGATCCCACTGTGACATCATCAGTGATGTCATAAATCTGACATTTATGACATCATCAGTGATGCTGGTCTCATTGGCCACACAGCAGCCGAGTTGCGGCCAAGACCGTGCAGTGGCTTGCGAATGCAAGAGCTGCAGGGCCAGCTTGGTGAGCTGCAGGACGGGCGAGGCCATCCCAAGCTCGGGCTCTGGCTGTCCCACTGTGATTGTCCCACTGTGACATCATCAGTGATGTCATAAATCCTACTGTGACATCATCCATGATGTCATATTGCTGCCATCCAGACACTTGGGATGTGGGTGTTTCCCAGTGGAAAGGTCCCACCCCCAACCTTCAAAGCATTCCAGAGCACAAAGGCAAAACACAACCAAGAAACATGGCGGACCGCGACCAACTTTTTTTTGTTTGGCAAATAGCAAGACAGCTTAACAACGAGCAGAGCACCCTCCTTGCATATTTAAACAAAAATGAGGAGCAGCAATGAGACATAAGGTAAAAGACTCATACATTTTATTTAGGCATCTAATACTTTGGACTGCATCCTCTATGGTTGCAGCCATTGTTGTGTGACGTGAGACAACTGATTCCCAGCATAGTGGGGGGTAGATTTTTTCATACCAGTTTTCAGGTCGGAGCTCCCACTTTGAGTGCCATTCCAGCGCACTTTTCCTAATAGGAGGCCAGAAAATCTGAAGGTCCCAGTTGTCTGGAAGGCAGCATAAATCCCACTGTGACATCATGAATGATGTCATAAATCCCACTGTGACACCATCAGTGATGTCATAAATCCCACTGTGACATCATCCATGATGTCTGTGTATCATCAATGATGTCATAAATCCCACTGTGACATCATCAGTGATGTCATTTCTCCTACTGTGACATCATCCGTGATGTCATAACTCCTACTGTGGCATCACCCATGATGTCATAACTCCTACTGTGGCATCACCCATGATGTCATAAATCCCACTGTGACATGATCAGTGATGTCATAAATCCCTAATCCCACTGTGACATCATCAACAATGTCATAAATCCCACTGATGACATAATCAGTGATGTCATAAATCCAGGGCCGGCCCTAGTCGTTTGAAGCCAGATTCATATAGGAATATCTAATTTTAAATTAACATTAGGATTAGACGTTGTGATTTCAGTATTCAGTCTTAACAATCATATATTTGCTCCTTTTCTCACTCACTCCTATGTCACCACACCTGCAGGGTTTGAGATTAAACTTTTTTTGATCACCAGCCAATATGGCTGCTAGATTTTAAAGTTACGAGCCAATTAATTTCCACTAGCCAAAATGTTTTTCTTGAAATAAACCAGAATATGAGTGCCACTGGGTTAATATAAGCATCAGTATCAGCACAAATAAGTTATAGCCTAATGAATCTATAAATTACAGTATTTCACTGATCAATTGTGTGATTTCAAATTGTGTGAAAATAAAGAGATTTTTATTTATATGTAAATTGATAGCAGGGGAGCACTTCAAGTGTGTCACTGGTATCCGGGCCTGACTTGTATGTCACTTTATTTTTTATAAATAATTATGAGGGGGTGCCCCTTTTTCACACTTATGCACCTGGCCCCTAAACTGTCTGTGCACATCTCTGGATCCAGGCAGGCTCATTACTTGCACCATTTGCTCTGCTATTTCACTCACATCTTTCTCTTCTCCCTCCCTCCCTCTCTCTCTCTCTCCCTCTGTCAATAGTCACAGCTCACAGCTGTATCTGTAGGTTCTTCACAATAAAAATTATCCGGGTGTTTTGTCAATGAAAGTTCACTTTATATGAATCAGCACTCATCAGGAAATGTTTAAACAAGGCTCCAGACGACGGCAAGTGATCAGCATTAAACGCTAGTCTAGCAGATGTCAAACAGAAACAAAACTACAAGAGGAAAACTAAAGCAGCCTAGCCTATACAGCCTTTTAAAAATGTAATTTCCTGGTTCACCTTTGACGAGGAGAAGAAGGCAGGTGAAGTGAAACTCAGACACTCACCACCCTCAACGTAGGCTACTCACCTGCTGCAGCTGTACTGACGCTGCGCCTGGATCCTGTCTGTGACAAGCCTTGTCCAACATCATATGTAGCGTTCTGCACCATTGCCTAATTGCTAATAATAGACATCGGTTTGCGCAAACAGATGCGGGATTCCCGCAATCCTGCGGCCAATTTCAGGCACTGATTGTGCAGAAAAGGAGGGGGCGCCTATCAGCAATTTTTTTGTTTGTTGTTTTGTGAGGGTCTACAGCGCCCTAGCCGAACTGGCGCCCCAGGCAGAATGCTGTTTCGCCTGTAGGGTGAGCCGGCCCTGCATGAATCTGACATTTATGACATCATCAGTGATGCTGGTCTCATTGGCCACACAGCAGCCGAGTTGCGGCCAAGACCGCGCAGCGGCCGAGCCAGCTTGGCGAGCTGCAGGACGGGCGAGGCCATCCCAAGCTCAGGCTCTGTCTGTCCCAAGCTCGGGCTCTGTCTGTCCCACTGTGATTGTCTCACTGTGACATCATCCGTGATGTCATAAATCCTACTGTGACATCATCCATGATGTCGTATTGCTGCCATCCAGACACCTGGGACGTGGGTGTTTCCCATTGGAAAAGTCCCACCCCCAACCTTCAAAGCATTCCAGAGCACAAAGGCAAAACGCAACCAAGAAACATGGCGGACCGCGACAAACGTTTTTTGTTTGGCAAATACATTACATTACATTACGTCATTTGGCAGACGCTTTTATCCAAAGCGACTTACAGTAACACACTTTTTGTCAGCAATAGAGCAATCAACTATGGAGCACAGTCCATGACAACTACAAATCCTGAAGGAACAGTGGTACGAGTTTTAGTTCAGTGGTACGAGTTTTAGTTTAGGGTTTTTTTTTTTTTTTTTTTTTTTTATATTAAATAAAGAGAGAGAAAGAAGAGAGAGAAAGAAGAGAGAGAAAGAAGTTCGATCAAGAAGGGCCCAGGTGGAGCCTGAAAAGGTGAGTCTTTAGTCTTTTCCGAAAGATCGGCAGTGATTCAGCAGTCCTGACCGAAGGTGGCAGCTCGTTCCACCATTGGGGTGCCAGGGAGGAGAAGAGTCGAGATCGGGATGAGCGACTTTTGAGCGCCCGTAGCGAAGGAGGAGCGAGGCGCCCTGCACTGGTAGAGAAGCGAAGGGAGCGGTGAGAGGTTTGGAACCTGACCATAGATTGCAGGTACAGGGGAGCTGACTGGTGTACTGCCCTGTAGGCCAGTACCAGTGTCTTGAATTTGATGCGAGCTGAGATGGGAAGCCAGTGGAGGTCCCGGAAGAGGGGAGTGACATGAGAGAATTTGGGTTGGTTGAATACCAGACGGGCTGCAGCGTTCTGAATGAGCTGAAGCGGTCGGATGTCGGTGGCAGGTAGGCCAGCCAGGAGCACGTTGCAGTAGTCCAGGCGAGGGAAGATAAGTGACTGGACCAGGAGTTGAGTCGCTTCTCTTGTGAGGAAGGGACGGATTTTGCGGATGTTGTAGAGGGAGAACCTACAGGAGCGTGCTGTCGCAGCTATGTTGGCAGAGCAAGACAGCTGGTTGTCGAGGATCACCCCAAGGTTCTTAGCTGTTTGGGAGGGCAGTACAGTGGTGTTTTCGATGGAGATGGAGAGATCTGTGAGAGGACAGTCTTTCCCTGGGAGGAAGAGTAGCTCTGTCTTACCAAGGTTGAGCTTGAGGTGGTGGGCAGACATCCAGTCGCCAATGTCCTTGAGACATGCAGAGATGCGAGCCTCGATTTGAGTGTCGGAGGGGGGGAAGGAAAGGAAAAGTTGGGTGTCATCAGCATAGCAGTGATAAGAGAAGCCATGAGAAGAGATCACATAGGCAAGAGATCTGATATAGAGAAGAAAAAGTAAGGGGCCCAGGACTGAGCCCTGGGGGACACCAGTGGTAAGAGGGCAGGATCTGGAGACGGACCCTCTCCATAAGACCTGGTATGAGCGGTTCGAGAGATAGGAAGCAAACCAGGATAGTGCAGAACCTGAAATGCCGAGGTCAGACAGAGTGGAAAGAAGGATTTGGTGATTGACTGTATCGAAGGCAGCAGACAGGTCAAGGAGGACAAGGACAGAGGAGAGGGATGAGGCCTTAGCAGTGTGAAGGGCCTCTGTGACAGCAAGAAGAGCTGTCTCAGTGGAGTGCGAAGCCTTAAAACCGGACTGCAGAGGGTCCAAGAGGTCATTCTGGGAGAGATAGAGAGAAAGTTGTTCGGACGCTGCTCGTTCAAGGGTTTTGGAAAGGAATGAGAGAAGAGAGACAGGTCTGTAGTTCTGAATAGCAGTAGGGTCAAGGGAGGGTTTCTTAAGCAGAGGCTTGACTCTTGCAGCCTTTAGATCAGGCGGAACAAGACCAGAGGACAGAGAGGAGTTTATGAAGGTAGTGAGGAAGGGAGATATGTCAGGTGAGATGGTTTGGAGGAGAGAGGAAGGGATGGGATCGAGGGGGCAGTAAGTGGCTCGGTTTGAGCTGATGAGTTTAAGCACCTCATCGGGAGAGAGGGGGGAGAAGGAAGGAAATCCAGGGACCGCGGGCCGAGGAGCAGGATTGGAGTCGGGAGTGTTAGTGAGGGTGCTTGGAGGATGGAAGGAGGAGCTGATGTCATCCACCTTTTTAGTAAAGAAGGTTACAAAATCATCAGCAGAGAGGGAGGAGGGAGCGGGGGAGGGTTGAGGAGCGTAGAGAAGGTGGAGAACATTTTACTGGGGTTGGATGCAGAGGACTGGATTTCAGAGATGAAGAAGGAGGTTTTTGCTTTGGAGACAGCAGAGGTGAAGTTGGAGTGAATAAGATGGTAGGAAGAGAGGTCTTCAGGGTGGTGTGATTTTCTCAATTTTCTCTCAGCTGCCCGAAGCTCTGTTCGATGAGTTCGCAGAGTTTCGGTTAGCCAGGGAGCAGGGGGAGAGGATCGGGCAGGTTTAGTGGTGAGAGGGCAGAGAGAATCAAGAGCAGAGGAGAGAGAGGATAGAAGAGCGGTGGAAGCCTCGTCAGCGGACAGGAGAGCAAACTGCTCGGCTGAGGGAAGCAAGGAGAGGACGGTAGAAGAGAGGGAGTCAGGTGAGAGAGTTTTTAGGTGGCGTCGGGTGGTGATAGAGTGAGGGGGTGATGGGAGGGAGGAGGGGATGGGGATGGGAAGAGAGAAGGTGATAAAGTGGTGGTCAGATACAGGAAGAGGGGTCACAGTGAGGTTAAAGGTGGAGCAGGATCTGGTGAAGACTAGGTCAAGCACATTTCCTGCTTTGTGAGTAGGAGGAGATTGAGAGAGGTAGAGGTCAAAGGATGAGAAGAAGTTAAGGAAAGGGAGAGAATTTAAGGTTACTGGCTGGATGTTGAAATCACCCAGCAGGATGAGTGGAGTACCATCCTCAGGAAAGAAAGAGAGAAGGGTGTCCAGCTCGTCCAGAAAGTCGCCTAGTGGACCAGGCGGGCGGTAGATTACCACAATGTTGAGTTTGATGGGTAGGGATACGGCAACTGCATGGGACTCAAAAGATGAGATAGACAGATGAGAGAGAGAGGTGACAGTGTAGGTCCATTTGGGAGAGATGAGGAGACCAGTGCCTCCACCACGGCCAGAGGGCCTGGGTGTGTGCGAAAAGGAGAACGCAGCAGAGAGGGCTGCAGGAGTAGCAGTGTTTTCTGGGATGATCCAGGTCTCTGTGAGAGCTAGGAAGTGGAGGGTTTGAGATAGAGCATGAGCCGAGATGGTCTCAGTTTTCTTAACCGCCGACTGACAGTTCCAGAGACCTCCGGCAATGGTAAAAGAAGTAGTTGTGCGTTTAGGGTAGGAAAGATTACCAGGGATACTACACCTGAAGCTGCCGTGTCTACGGCGTCTGTGGGTTGAAGCTACAACAGGGATGGGGAGAAAACACATAGTTAGGAAGAGGAGTAGTTATAATAAGAAGTGAGAATAAGAGAAGTAGAAAAAGCCTGTGCTCTGGCCTCCCTGCGACGGAGTCTTAGTGCCGCGAGGGTTAGTGCCGCTTACCGCTGCCGCTGTAGACTGACTATGGTAAGATATACTACATCTACAGGGTTCTATACCACGCCCTCTGCAATCAGCCGATCGTTTCACAGAAGATGGCTCACCTGATCACAGTCAGCTGTGATTGAATGGCCCACAAGTAGTAGTGTAGGGCTAGCACCCCTCTTAAAGAGAAAAAATAATAATTTTTTGAACTTCCTCAAAAGGGCCACTTCCGCTTTTTTGAAAAGGGGAAGTGGTTTCTTTTTGGGTAAAAATCAATTTCTCAGTACTTCTGCAAAGTGTACTTCTCCATTTTTTTTGTCTTGTGCTTAAAGTCATTTTGCGCAAAAAATGCTTTATTCCACTTGTTCTCCAAAGGGTACTTCTGTTTTTAAATCACTTTTCTTTTTGAAAAAGTGATTATTTCAAAAAAGCCCTCCAAAGGCTACTTCCCCATTTTACCCCATACCACAGCTCACGACAAATACCACCGTTTTTTTTGATCTCGGGGGAAATACATTTGAGCAATCATTATGCAAACCCAGCTGGATCATTTATACTGTCTACAAAACACCTCTCTTTTGCTCGCTGTTGTTATGGACGCGGCTTGTGAAACACCAACGACTTCCGCAGCACGCACCACGTCTCTTCGTGACAAGAGGCGTGCAGCACGCAGCACGTCTCTTGTCACGAAGAGGCGTGCTGCGTGCTGAACGCCTCTATGACGCAACTCCACGACAGGAAGCACCTCCCTTTTATAAGCAGGAGGGCGATCAGCTGAGTACAATCACAAAGCCATAGCTGTTAGTTTTTTGAGAGAAGCAGTGGAGGGCAGAGCGCAGCAGCAGCAGCATTTTTGATCTCAACTAACAACAAGAGTGTGTGCTTGTTTTATTTTTACTACCGACCCTCGCATCAACAACCATGGATTTCAATGGTAAGATTTTTTTTGTTATTAATATTGTTTAATTAGACTATCCATTTAATATATATATTTATAATTAAGATCCTTTTCCTTTTTTTTTTTTTTTATGGAATGTTATATTAACAAAAACATTAACAATACAGCTTTTTACATATATAACCCGGGGACCAGATTATTGGATACCACGCGCTCAGAGGAATATCCAGATGATGATCATCACACCAGAATCTCTCTAAAACGAGGAGCTGCGTTACGAGATATTACTAACAGACCTAGAGGGTGAGAATGAAACATTGTTTGTTTACATATTTATCATATAGTTTGTTTAGAAAAAAAATGGGTGTGGTAACCATACTTCTACCAGTTTTTTTTGAAATGTTGTTTTTTTACCCCCCATAGAACGGGTTCTCACACAGGTGAATTGTTATTTCATCCACAATCTTTGGGAGGGGCTCCCACGAAGACAGCCAACCGTCGCCATAGAGGCAAACCACGTGACTTCCATAGATGCAACCCCGATGCCCCCATACACCATTCATCTGATAACATCACATCTAAGGACAACGGGCTGAGCCCAAATGATTTTGCAGATTTAATCGACCAGATGTAAGGACATAATTCAGATATAACAACCACCAATATATATATAGGCTATATGTATTTTTGAGATAGACATATCCATCGCTATTTATTTATTTATTTATTTTTTATTTATTTTTTATTTTTTTACAGCCAGGAGACAACCCCCAACAACTCAGCGCTGACCCCCGATGCAGACTTGTATCGACCCTCATCACCAACATCACCTGAATCAGCGTTGAATCCCACCATCCAGCCCAACGACCAGACACTGAACGCGTGGATTGCACAGTACAGGAGTCAACCTTCACCATCAGACCCGCCCACACCCATCTCCATTAACAACAACCAACCCACGTGGGTGGACCCGGATGTGCAGCTCAGCGAACACACGGCCCCAACAGCTGAAGACACCATCAACAACCAACCCACGTGGGTGGACCCGGATGTGCAGCTCAGCGAACACACAGCCCCAACAGCTGAAGACACCATCAACAACCAACCCACGTGGTTGGAAACGGATGTGCAGCTCAGTGATCAGACACTGAATGAGTGGATTGCCGAGTACGAACGGGTGGAAGCTTCAGATACGCCCACGCCCCTCTCCATCAACAGACCACACTGTATCGACGAGAACGCGATACCTCCACCCTCGCCTGATCATCAACCACGCGAGAAGACCCAACAACTCTCAGGTACCTCTGACTCAGATAAGCAGAATGTGTATAGATGTTTAAGAAATGGTTATAGGATAATGCAACGCTCTCAAAGGAGATTTGAACGTACATTGAGAACACTCAGACGCACACACACACGGTGGATGGCATCGGCTGATGCCAATTTGAACACAATTTTGATACATCAGAATATACAATGTTCCATGCTTGAAAAATTGAGGAATGTGTAATTTTTTTTGTAAAAGTACAGTAAGGTAGAACAATGACACTATCACCATCACCATCATTTTAAAAAAAGTCCATGTATATAGAGATCAATTAAACAGCCAATATGGCTAAGCGTAGGCGACATGCAGATGAAGACAATCGAACACCTCCCCCTAAATTGACTAGATATTTCAACTCCGATAAACCCCCTCCCCTTAGAATAGACTGGAGTGAGCAAGGCGTCGCTTATGCTTTAGCAAATGACCTACCTACGGGGGTGAATAATAATAACGATATTAGAGCCTGGGCTAACGCACAGACTCGTATAATCAAACGCTACATAGCTGATTTACCACCCCGGAGAAGCTGCATTGTACCGCAGACCGGTGGCGCTTTGCCTACCCCAACACAACAACACGCGGAACCCCAAAATGACGCAGCTGCTGCGTCATTAGAGTCAGTCGACCCCCGAGGGACACCCCTACAAATAGACGCGTTATCAGACTGCGACGAGACGTCATCAAATGCCGACACGCTACCCCCAC
Organism: Poromitra crassiceps; assembly: GCF_964638095.1. NCBI lineage: Eukaryota > Metazoa > Chordata > Actinopteri > Beryciformes > Melamphaidae > Poromitra > Poromitra crassiceps. The sequence continues at coordinate 6,162,852 of NC_139628.1, forward strand.
CCACGTCAATCGTTACGCTTACGCCCCCACAACAAATAGCAGCGTCATCAAATGCCGACATGCTACCCACACCCGCGACAGTCGTTACACCATCACAACAAATAGACGCGTCATCAGACCGCGACGATGACGACATCACTACACCGTCTGCAGACTCTATGATTCAACCCCCAGCTGCCATCTCTCCCAGTGATTATACCCTTAGACACATAGATACATTCAACGCTAGGATATACCGTCAAAATATAGATCTACGCGATATTAACACTGATAATCTCGGATTGGTGCCTGGTATGGTCAGACAGAGATTAACAGGGTTAATTGATGTAGTTACAAACGAGGTCCCGACGGGTAGCATTATGGATGTAACGCTGGGGGGTGATAGCCTAGCGTCAGATGTGCATACTATCGCCACAGTCGGAGACAATGCTGGTCAAGAATTTCTGGACCATGTCTCAGACGCAATTCAAAGCAATGATGAGTCAATGATCTCTGGTGACCTATCTCTCACCATCACAGTTGCAATGAATCAGCAAGGGGGCGGTAGGCTTAGATTGATGGATATACAATATAAAGATATTATTGATCGAAAGATTCATTACCTTTATAATCCTGATAATGGTTGTGGAAATAATCTTTGTTTCGGTATGGTTATTGCCAGACATTTTAACCCTGATTTAAACAACGCTAGTCTATTGGAGAGAGCTCGAGAAATATACACTGAGTTGGGTTTTGACCATATGCATAAAGTATCATTTGCCGACATTGGAACTTTTGAACGTCATTTTGACAGCAAGATAATTATCTTCCACCACAAAGAGAGTTCTAAACGCAGACACCCATTTATGACTACAGACGTCCCCCACCCAGAAACAATTTGGGTTTATTTATATGAAGGACATTATTATCTCATTCTGAATAAAAATGCATTCATTGGGGCTAGTTATGTCTGCGACTACTGTTACCAGCCGTATCAGGAGCCTTATATACATACATGTAGACACATATGTAATGCCTGTTACGGACCTCTACACATAGATCCACCCCAGGCGAACACCACTGTTAAATGTAATGTATGTAGGCGTATATGCAAATCTCAGACTTGCTATGAAGCACACATGAGAAGGGGCAAACATAGCGTCTCCCCCTGCGAGAAAAAGAGATATTGCCCACAATGTAAAATGATCCACATGCACAGACCCAGTACACCCCACATATGCAGCTCACCAAGATGTGATCATTGTGGCGTTCCACTAGGGGCGCAAGAGTCTGACCATGCCTGCTTCATACAACCTACTCCATTTAAAGAAGTCACGGAAAACTATATATTTTATGACATTGAGACAAGAATAAATGCAGAAGGTATGCATGAAGCAAGTTTTGTATCATCTATGACGCTTAAAAATGACAGGCCTAGAAACTTCAGTGGCGCTGATGGAAAAGATTGCATCGGTGATTTTCTAAGGTTCTATACCAGCCCCCGCTATGCAGAGCATACGTTTATAGCGCATAATGGTAGTGGTTTTGATGGATATTTAATATTAAAAAACATGGTGTCTCAAGGACTAACTCCCTCTGTCATTGTTAAGGGATCCAGACTGACCGCCATCTTTTCCACATACAAAAAACAGAGGTTCATAGACTCTGCCAGCTTTCTACCCATGCGTTTAGCCGAAACCCCAAAAGCCTTAGGTTTTGCTGAATCAAAAGGCTATTTCCCATACAAATTTAACACAATAGAAAATGAAAACTATATTGGAGTCATCCCCTCAAAGGAGATGTTTGGGTATGGTACAATGCGTGAATCAGATAAATACAAGTTCTTAAAATGGTATAATAGTCATAAGCCCCTGATATATAACTTTGCTAAGCAACAGGCCAAGTATTGTGCACAAGATGTTCGAGTGTTACGTCAAGCCTGTGTTCTTTATAGGGAAGCGTTCATCAAAGCCACCAACGTAGACCCCCTCCGATATGTCACGCTTCCTGGCGCCTGCATGGCTGTATTTAAAACCACATTCCTAAAACCAGACACCGTCGCGCTCACCTATAACGGCTGTTATACAGGTCAGAACCGAACATTCAGCGACGCATCTATGCAGTGGTTATCTTATCTGGCACAAAGCCAGAATATTAGCATTATACATGCTCTCAACCATGGTGAACATAGAGTCGGTGGTTATTATCTAGATGGTTTCAACCCAGGGACTAATACTGCATATGAATTTGCCGGCTGTTTTTTTCATGGGTGTGATCGCTGTCATATTTCAAATGACACACACCCCTACAAAAACGCAACGTTTGGGGACTTGTACCATGCTTTCGCTGAAAAAATAAATACGTTAGAATCTATCCATGGTATGAACGTAGTCGTTTTATGGGAGTGTGAATGGACCCGTATGAAACACACGGATGTCTCCGTGATGGCATTCATGAGATCTTACACACAACCTGAGCGTTTGAACCCACGCCAAGCCCTATATGGGGGACGAACAAACGCCTTAAAATTACACCATAAGGTTGAAAACGGCGAAAAGATACATTATGTGGACTTTTGTTCTCTATATCCATATGTACAGAACACAAAAGAGTACCCTCTTGGACATCCTAAAGTTATTACCAGGGATTTTGATGATATCTCAACCTACTTCGGACTCATCAAGTGTGTAATAGCGCCGCCTAGGTCTTTGTTTCACCCCGTCCTCCCCCACAGAGCACACGGGAAACTGATGTTCCCTCTTTGTCGCACATGTGCAGAAGGGCTCTCTAAAGATGAGTGCGACCACAACGAGAACGAGAGAGCTCTCAGCGGCGTATGGGTTTCGTTTGAGTTACACAAAGCGATCGAGAAAGGTTATCGTATTATATCAATCTCTGAAGTCTGGCATTTTGAACACCGCACAAAGGAATTATTCCAAGGGTACGTAAAAGCTTTTCTCAAGCGTAAACAGGAAGCGAGTGGATTCCCAGCCGACGTCACTACGGATGCCGAGAAAGACGCGTACATTGCCGAATACCAAAAAGTCGAAGGTGTGTTTTTAGACAAAACAAAAATTGTGCACAATCCTGCACTACGTTCATCATCCAAATTACTTTTGAACACTTTATGGGGACGATTTGCATTACGAGATGAACAGTGTACATGTGAGATAATTAATAACCAGGTTCGTTTTCTACAACTAATGTTCAGTGACCAATTCATTGTGAGTCAATTCCGCTTCCTCACCGATGATGTCGCTATTGTCCAATGGAAACATGCTGCCGGTCAAGGTCCGAAGGGAAAAGATATTAATGTCTTTCTAGGAGCTATGACCACCGCATATGCTCGTCTGGAGCTATATGAAATTATGGATAAACTTGGCTCGCGCACATTATATAGTGATACAGATTCAATAATTTTCACAGCGCGGGAGGGGGAGTGGAACCCGGAACTCGGTAAGCATTTAGGACAATTGACAAGCGAGCTTGAACCAGCCGAACACATTACAGACTTTGTATCAACGGGTCCAAAATCCTATGCATTTATCACCAACACAGGTCGCTCGTCAGTGAAATGTAAAGGTATCACGCTAAATACTAGTGTAAATAAAAATGCTGTCACTTATGATTCCCTTTTACGCCTGCTGGAGGCGTATGTGTTGGATGGTGAAGTTAATGTTATTAGAACAACCTCTGATCGAATCAGGAGACATAAATTATCGCTACAGCTAAGCAATCAGTCATTAGTTAAACGCCTTCAGGTCGTCTATGATAAACGCCGCGTTCTGAACGATTTCAGCACACGTCCACATGGATATTAACAATGTCATCAACACGCAGGGAGGGTTTGATGCACGTTTGGTCCACCCTTTTACCATGATTATTTCTGGCCCGTCTGGGTGTGGAAAAACTTTTTTTGTTAAATCCATTATTCAAAACGCATCACAACTGATCACACAAGCGTTGGATAATATCGTCTTTTTATATGGCTGCTGGCAAAAAGTATATGATGATTTATTACTGATTAGACCAATTACTTTTATTGAAGGTATTCCGCCCTCATTAGCAGATGATAGTATTTTTCCCCCCGATAAGAGCAACTTATTAATTATTGATGATCAGATGTCTTCTGCCGTTAATAATTCAGAGGTTCAAAATGTATTTACAAAATACTGTCATCACAGAAATTTAAGTTGTATCTATCTGGTCCAGAATCTTTTCGCCCAAGGCAAAGCAAGCCGCACAATAAGTCTCAACACTAATTATCTTGTGTTATTTAAAAACCCTCGCGATAAACAACAAATAAGCATCATAGCACGTCAAATGTACTCCAAAAATTCAAAACATTTTATGGAAGCTTTTCAAGATGCCACATCGAGTAATTATGGATATATTCTCATAGACTATAAACCAACGACACCTGACCTGTTAAGACTCAGAACTGAGTTAACCCCCGAGCGACAGGTTGTCTATCTGCCCAGAGGGGGAAGAAGCTAGGCTCTTTTAGAAATGTCTGCTCGTGTACATAGGAATTTCGAACTTCTTCAACATCTTTATAAGGCGACCCCCAAAAGGCGCAAGACCATTCTTGCCACAGCCAGCAATGATCTAATTAATGCATTATGTGAGCTTGCATTGAACCTATTAAAAGGGAATATTCCACTTTCTCCTAAACTTCACAGGAGATTAAAGAAAAGCAAGGCTTTACTTAGGTGGTTTGCCAATAAAAAAGTTACACTATTGAAAAAAAAGAAAAAGATTAACCAACGCGGTGGTTTTATATTCCCTTTGCTAGCTGCGGCTATTCCTATTATTAGTGGTCTTTTTAATCGAGGCTGATCATGGAACACACCACCAAAATGTTTCTTGTACCACACAATCAAATCAAGGCTCTTCAGACACGCCCACCTGCTACTCCCATCGCCCCCCCTGACATCAGAACAAAGGCTCAGTGTGATCTAGATCGTTTGATGGCAGAGGTCCTAGATGATCCCAGTGTTGATGTACATAGTAAAGCGTTGAAATATTCAAACATTTTACACAGATATTTGACTCTGGTGAAACAGGCCGATAACGAAAAGAACACGCTAACACTATTGATGCCAAATTCTGAACCAGCTGAGACATTAGCACCTGTGAATGATAACAATGCGACACCTGCTGACATAACGGATGTATTACAACACATACCAGCACACAGCAAAAACAAGGCCTCACACGTTCTGAACGCTATCTCCAATGCATCGGATAGAATCAGATGGACTGCTAACGGTCAGCTAGTTATTGACAATCAGCCCCTCAGGGGAACACACATATTTGATTTAGTCAAGTTTATGACAGGTTCACAGCTGGTTAGAGAGTCGGCTCGCCCATTAGGATGGCGAGAGTTTCTTAAGACACTAGCAGAGATAAATGTCCCCTCCTCTACCGTTACAAATAGGAGTCTCCGTCGTCTGTTTGAACATAGCAAGACAATGCATGGTGCAGATGATGATAATGATAGTGTTATTGTTGATGGTGAAATGTTTAGCCCCGCCAGGACCGCCTGGAGATCCTATTAGAATTTTCTTTTATACTCTACATTATTATACTTTTATTTTACTCTATTATTTTCTATTATTTTCTATTATTAGTATTATTATGCTTTATTATTATTATTATGTTTTATTATTATTATTATTATTATTATTATTATGTTTTATTTCATTTTTTTTATTTTCTATTATACTTTATTTTTATTCAAATGATTCTAATGATTCTAATTGAAAACAGAACATTCAAATTCTATTTACTTTATTATGTTTTATTTCCATTTTTATTTTTATTTTTACTATTTTTTATTCAAATGATTCTAATTGAAAACAGAACATTCAAATTCTATTTACTTTATTATGTTTTATTTCCATTTTTATTTTTATTTTTATCCTATCATTCAGGTTGAAGCTTTTACAACCTCAGCATTTTTGTTACATGCTATTGCTTCTCATCCTATTTTTATCATATCATGTATTGTTTCTCATCCTATTTTTATCATATCATGATGTATGGTCATATTGTTGTTGTTTGTTTTTTTTCATAATGCTCAAAATATCCTATGTACATATTGAAAAAAATAAAAAGTCACAACCAGCATTGTTTCCAGTCTCATATGATTTATTTGATTGAAAATGTCACATACAGGTCTGTGGTGTTGCACATTGTATACATTTTAAATGATAGCTTTTACATGATCCAGGCTGTATTCTGCTTACAAAGGTACATACCATATTATCGTTACACAGAGTATCACTAGTATATTTTTTCATAACACTTTGATACGATAGACCTTTTTGGATGTTGATTAAAAAGAATATGCAATGTTGTCCACAGCTGACAGAGGCGCTGTTCTGCACCTGCACAGTTGAATATGTGACATGACGGCTATTCCGGTTTATAAAACATGCTATTTCTTTTGGGAACCCGGTGAAATCAGGACGATTACCATAACTGTCAAAAAACATAGCTTCTCGGGTTACAGTTATATTTATTCCGAGCCAGTGTTGTCCTGGCTTGTCACTATAGTCGGTGTTGACAATAACCATAGCCGGAAGTGAGCGCACATGTCGCGGAAGTGCGTCGGCTGCTAGTACACCCAACAGTTGTACGCCTTTTGCAAGTTTCTTCCTGAGAATCCGATCAATCTCCATTGTGTTCATAGTGTCCAGTTTTAGTAATAGTCCAATAAAACCTGTCTTTTCCCTGAAATTTCCAAGATGCTGTCAAAGACACTGTAGCAGATTATGTTGATTGTGCGAGTCAGAGGCTGTCTAAACCGAACCTCAAGTTTCACATTGCCTGTTCTAATCAAGCTGACGTTTCCTGTGTTCGCACCATCTGCTTCCAGGTTAAAGCAAAACAAGGTATAGCCACTCCCATATTCTTGGCGTGTAATAGCGAGAGGGCGGTCTTTCAAATGACGACCGGTGGCTTGGAACAGCTCATGATATTCTCTGACATACTCGCCAGTGGTGAAATTAGGTGTAAATGGCCTCGCAGGATATGAATGACCATCACAATATAATGCAATAAATTCAGTGTTGAGATTAAGGAAATTATAGGGATTTCTTGCATAATTCCCGCTATGTGCCTCGTTATCAACAAAAGCAATTATTATTAATTTGGGTATCTGACCATTGTATAAGTTTTCATGATTTGTCATCCTGAGGCCTCTCCCGACTGTCACTGTTTTCAGTGAAACCCTATCCATGGCATAGCGTGCATTGGCGTGCGTTAGCGCCCTCATGTGGGCAAGCCTGACAGCTGGGGAAATGCTAACTTTCTTCACATAGAGACTTGCGCTAAGTATATTCACCCCGATGTGTTTATCAGGAGTGGGTGACATGAGACAGAATTCATCTTTAGAGCGGATAAATTTCAGCCCCACATCAATGCCATTTATCATCAGTTTTTCCTGCATAAATAAATCGGCGTGTATAGGACAGATAAGCTCCAAAGTTTTACTTTCTGCAGTGTAGGTATTCCTACGCACCAGACCATCATTACCCGAGGTAAGAGATGTCCCATCCATAGCAGCAGCCGAATCTTTGATGAAAAGGGCTGTGCTGAATTGTGTATCCAATGTCTCTTGCCCATAATTAATAAGACATTCCAACAAGGCTCTGTATGGATATGTATTACTAGCTTGAGTAATAAGCCTATCACCAAGCTGAATGTCCAGTTGTGAGAATAGGCTACCACCTGGATAATTGATCAGGGTAGCTATATCATCATCAGCCAGGGCTACGCCGCCAGGCTTGGTGAGTTTCAGTCGGATATATAAATAGCTGTCATTAAAATCGATATATTGATCGTTTGATCCAGTAATTACGAATTCGATTGGTGCCCCAGTGGTGATTTGAGAAACAGGTGGAATTTCAACCCACGCAGCACGCTCTATACATGTCTGAGTTGGTGGTAGACGAAAAATATCAAGCTCACTCTTCATACACTCTACCGATTGGTTGTGAAGGAGTGACATTATTTAGAAGATGTCTCTGGTGTGAGTTTTAGCACGTCTACGTGGTTTGGTTGCTGTCTTTGGTCTGCGAGGAGCTGTGCAACGTCTTCGCTTATGTATTCTACTCCTTTTCTTAACGGGGCGATACCCCCTCCGACCACTAGATGGTGGTCTACGCTGGGGGTATGCCATAAAACCATTTCCGGTTTGGGGGTCAGGTCTTCCTGTTGCTTTTCTGACGATATTCTGAACTATGTCTCCAGCGATGCCTGATGCTGCAGTTTTAATATACGGTTTAGCAATAGAAAATCCGCGTTTAAATAATGGGACAGCCATCCTGAAAAGACTTCTAAACAGACCACCTAGTCCCGCTCCATACTGTGTAGCGCTTCCAGAAAACCCCGCTAAATCTCCACCCGCCTGTTTAACATAATAATCAAAATAGTAATCCGACCCGTCGTTTCCGGCGCTCTCATACGGCGTCATCATCATGCGTCAGCGTTTATAACCAACTGGTCTGAAATGTAATTTGATAAGGACTTTTCCGTATGCAAATGGAATATGCTTGTTTTGATCGTTTTTCAGAACCAGTTCAATGTCATCGATAACGTCCTTTGAGATAGGTGTGTAATGTACGGGATCCAATGATAGAGTGGTCACGCGTCGGTCCGTGTCTGATATATTAATCGTTCTGAGCAGCTGTACATATTCATCACCCACGAGTTGATGCTGGCATACATCTGAGTACACGAATATATTATAAACACCCGCGTCAATATCAGCTTGATAATCAGCGGTCGCTGGTTTAGGAATGCAGAGGTGTTCTACATTTGGGCTCATTCCTAGGATAGTCGCCAGCCTTCCTGTACATATTATTTTTGATCCTGGGACGCCTCCGATTTGTACAAAATTAGTGACCTCGTTATAGGTTAATACTATAGGTGGGTTTGGGTTATTGAACACAGTCATGCATGTGTGGTTGAAGCGTGATAAAATACTAGGGATTGACCCATAAGTTCCTATTTGCATAGAAACGGTTCTGAAAATCTTCTTTTTGCCCCTAACATCGAAAACCATTATGTTTGCGTCCTCTAATGGGAAAGTAGGCCAAGACTTTGGGTATTGGATTTCTACCAAACCTACTTCAAAGGCTTCTCTAAACACTAATGGTTTCGCCAGCTTTGTCCGATAACTCCAAATTTTATTATTCGGATATATATCGATAGAGGCGTTGCTGGGGAGCGTAACGTAGAAGCCAGCCGCTTCCGGGGTGGCCATGTTGTAGATGACGTAACGCGTTGCCTGTCACGGGGAGAGTAGCCTCCTAGCTGTCATCCACCCACTATAAATATTATATGGTAATCAAATCACGTTCATTAATCCAGGAATTAAAAGATTCTGGATAACCACGCCAACTGACATAGATTTGTCTTGTCCCCTTTGATTTACGTCGTTTAATTATTCTCTCTATTTTAAACGCCTTGGTCTCGTCAATAATAACCCTCTGCAGTTCTGCTTCATAAAAACACCCTTTTAACGTCTCACCGGCTAGATCCTTGACGCGATAGACCACCGGATGTCTAGCGACTCGCTCATATATTATGAAATATTCTTCGGTATATCCACCTCTGTAAGCTTTATCGAATATCCCTCTTTGTTTTGAGATCCGCACGTTATCTCCGATATTAAACTTGAACGAGGGGGTTGGCTCTGGGTGTTTCTTGTACAGTCTATTAAAAACTATGCGTTCATTTCCTTTATTTACTTGGCTGGGTGTCATCCCTATCGATCGGTGCTTGGCGGTATTGTAGGCGTAAACTAAATCACTTAGGTTATCAATGTATCTTCTTGAGTTGACAGCTGTCAAATATCGCCACATCCGGGATTTTATCGATCTATTCAGCCTCTCGACAACGCTGGCCTTAGTCTCATTAAATGTCGTAAAATGTTTAATGTTGTATTCCTGGGTTAGCTTTTTGAAATTACGGTTGAAGAATTCTGTTCCTTTATCTGTCTGTAATTTGATGGGAATACGCCCATCCATGAGGATACATCTGAAGGCCTCTGTAACAGCTAGACCCGTTTTATTTTTCAGAGGTTGAACCCATGCAAATTTACTGAATACATCTATACACGTTAATAAAAATTTAATCCCGTCATTCTCCATCGAATATTCAGACATATCTACTAAGTCTATCTGGAACTGTTTATCGATTCCCGATACAAATACTCTATTGCGTTTGAAATTTCTAAAAACCGGAGTGTGTAGTGTATATGCATCTTGTTTTAATAGATAATCTTTAACGATGCTTTCATTCACCGGCCCCTTATCGCCATTTCTAACGGCATCACATAGTTTAGCAATGCTAGAGAAACCCGCGGGGTTAGCGGGATCTAGATAGATCTTGTCTAATCGCTGCTCCATCATGATCTGACATTATGTCAAACAGTTATATATCTTATATTAGAACGTATCATGTGTGGCTATAGTCAACCAGCTAAACCGGATGTCACTGGGGGGCTACATGGTCAGACGCACAGTCCGTACTCAAAAACAACCCGGGGTGAAACACATATCAGATTCGTTCCTAGCGGAAGCCCCCGCAATGTTGACTATGAATATACATCTATATATCACGCTGAAGCTAAAACACCAACAAACAAATGTTTTTTATCTAAAAATGTTTTTTTTTATTCCATAGACAATGTAAACATTCTTTTCTTATCAATCAATCTCAAATAAGCCATACATACATGTAAATGTTTATCACACAAATAATCCAAAATTAAATCTATGTTATGTCTAATACATACATCGTGCATGAATGCAAATATCACAACTAAATTACCTATGTCAAACACTTTACCCTCCTCAGAGAAAAACGAATCAAATATGACATCTGTAGACATGTTTGTATTATTACACAGTATAAGCATCTCATCCCAGCAAACATTAGAACGTACAAAATTCATATGATTTTTAAAAGTATCATCATCAAATGTATGGAAAATATCCTTTAATCTATTTCTAACAAAACAAACATTATTAGGGTAAAATATATCCGTTAACATACTGACTAACCACCACATGGCTAGTCTAAAAAAAAAAAAAAAAAAAAAAAGATATAGCGTATTATAGCCTATAATAGCCTATAAGTGGGAAGAAAAAAATCAGGGGTTAGACTGAGCCCACACTACGAAACCCTCACCTACAAAATTATCATGTGGGAGGGATGTATTAATTGGATCAAATTCATCACATTTCCATCTGAGCCCCGTGGGGGGGTCACACATGTCTGCAATTATGGCCTCCGCTGCTCCCATTAATCGTTCGTTCGAATGAGTGTCCCCTGTAATCAACCAGACGACTCTAGCTATGGCTGAAACAAGCTGAGGAGAAAACACTAGATCGAATATCTCGCTGCCGTAAAGTCCAAATATGTCATCATCGTAGGCGAACACACATGAATGCTGAAGTTGACTGGGGTGGTCAATAATGCAGCCATTGCATAAAAGTCTTGCCTTCGTCCATGCTGCTGCACGGATGCATCGTACAAGAAGGGCCCTGATCCCGCGCACCGCAGATATGTCAATGCGTTTTGGAGGTGGTGGTATGTGCTTTGCACCTGTGGGGGTTGTCTCCTGGCTGGACAGTCTGATGTGATGGTTTGAATCCTCATTGGCGTGCACCTGTGCCTGGGTTGTTATGAATGTGCGAGGCGGGGGTTTGTGGGTGTATAGGGGGCGATACTGGATGAGGTCATCGGTGTTATGATCTGTAAAAAACATAAAAGAGACAATAGATGAATTAGTGGTTTGTTCCTCCTACACATATACTGTAACACACACACACACACACACACACACACGCAAGCATGCACGCACACACACACACACACACACACACACACACACACACACACACACACACACACACACACACACACACACACACACAAGCCGTATCATACCATTTGGGTTCAGTTGACTGTTTTGTTGTTGTTGTCCTCCTCCTCGTCACTGGCGTCGCTGTTGCACTCCATATTAAAAGCCAGTCTCTTTCTAATAGAGCTCAGAGCGGCATGTCTCGCGTCTCTAGTAATAACTGCGTTAATTTTATGACCTATGCTATGCATTTTGTTCCAGTCGCCAAGCTGCATGAAAAAAATTGTTTCTACAAAATCCTCAGCTGGGATCTCCTTAGCCCCCGGCCTAAAAAAGCCTGTTTTCGGTAGGCCTTCACACAAATCGTTGCCTTTAAAATTATGACATAATCCGAGATAAACAAAACCGTCAAGGATGTCACAAGGTCCAGAACACCAGCTATGCACCTCGATCCTAAGTCCACCAAAACCGTCCGACGCGCGCCACAGCCAGACAGGTCTATTCTTAGATTTTTTCCCGTGCTCTGCTTTAATTGCTGGGCACACCTCTGTTCCCATTAAAAACATGAATGTACGCCAATCGGTTATAGATATATTGCCATGGACTTGAGATCCAAATGGACAAGGTGTTCTGCATAGAATAGCTTCATCATCAAAATACCTTGATGCCTGCTCATTCCACGCTTCAGGTGTCATTTGTGAACACGCACTGAAACACACAATGTCCTTTCTGCCAATATCATGGCTAGCCCTTAGCAATAGCTTTTCATGTAAGTACTCGATTTTGTATTCATACCCGCGATTGCCGTCAAATTGAGATAACGCCTCTAGTTGAACAGTGCGCCTGCGCATAGGGGCACTGGGACAGGTAAGAATATTGTTTGCGTTACCTGCATGAGAAGCCATAATCAATTTTGTATTTGATTGAGATCAAAAAAATGCTGCGCTGTTGGTCTCCGCCGTTTGTTGATGCGAGGGTCGGTAGTAAAAATAAAACAAGCACACACTCTTGTTGTTAGTTGAGATCAAAAATGCTGCTGCTGCTGCGCTCTGCCCTCCACTGCTTCTCTCAAAAAACTAACAGCTATGGCTTTGTGATTGTACTCAGCTGATCGCCCTCCTGCTTATAAAAGGGAGGTGCTTCCTGTCGTGGAGTTGCGTCATAGAGGCGTTCAGCACGCAGCACGCCTCTTCGTGACAAGAGACGTGCTGCGTGCTGCACGCCTCTTGTCACGAAGAGACGTGGTGCGTGCTGCGGAAGTCGTTGGTGTTTCACAAGCCGCGTCCATAACAACAGCGAGCAAAAGAGAGGTGTTTTGTAGACAGTATAAATGATCCAGCTGGGTTTGCATAATGATTGCTCAAATGTATTTCCCCCGAGATCAAAAAAAACGGTGGTATTTGTCGTGAGCTGTGGTATGGGGTAAAATGGGGAAGTAGCCTTTGGAGGGCTTTTTTGAAATAATCACTTTTTCAAAAAGAAAAGTGATTTAAAAACAGAAGTACCCTTTGGAGAACAAGTGGAATAAAGCATTTTTTGCGCAAAATGACTTTAAGCACAAGACAAAAAAAATGGAGAAGTACACTTTGCAGAAGTACTGAGAAATTGATTTTTACCCAAAAAGAAACCACTTCCCCTTTTCAAAAAAGCGGAAGTGGCCCTTTTGAGGAAGTTCAAAAAATTATTATTTTTTCTCTTTAAGAGGGGTGCTAGCCCTACACTACTACTCCCACAATATAGCCAGATGGGAGTCTGGCTAGACTAGCACAGCTTTTTTAAAACCACAAGCTATTCAAAGTAAAAGCACCAAACTAAAACACTCACTCAAAGTAAAAGCACCAAACTAAAACACTCACCAGTAATTGTAGCAGGAATATTTAGCAGATAGACAAGCACAGCACAGCAAAGTAACTCAGTTGGACTCAAAGTGTGTTCTAACTGAGACAAGCCAGCTGGATGCTTTATAAAGCCAGGAAGTAGCCAGGAGTAGCAAGAGAGCTTAACGAGCAGAGCACCCTCCTTGCATATTTAAACAAAAATGAGGAGCAGCAATGACACATAAGGTAACAGACTCATAAATTTGATTTAGGCACCTAATACTTTGGACTATAGTTGCGGCCATTGTTGTGTGACGTCAGAATAGTGGGGGTAGATTTTTTCATACCAGTTTTCAAGTCGGAGCTCCCACTTTGAGTGCCATTCCAGTGCACTTTTCCTAATAGGAGGCCAGAAAATCCGAAGGTCCCAGTTGTCTGGAAGGCAGCATAAATCCCACTGTGACATCATGAATGATGTCATAAATCCCACTGTGACATCATCAGTGATGTCATAAATCCCTGATCCCACTGTGACATCTTCAGTGATGTCATAAATCCCACTGTGACATCTTCAGTGATGTCATAAATCCCACTGTGACATCATCAGTGATGTCATAAATCCCTGATCCCACTGTGACATCTTCAGTGATGTCATAAATTCCACTGATGACATCATCAGTGATGTCATAAATCTGACATTAAAGACATCATCAGTGATGCTGGTCTCATTGGCCACCGACCAGCCGAGTTGCGGCAAAGGCCGCACAGTGGGCGAACTGCGAATGCGAGCTGCAGGGGCAGCTCAGTGAGCTGCAGGACGGGCAGCCGAGCCTACGAATCCTAGTATATATTTATATATATATGGGAGCTCGGGCTCTGTCTGTCCCACTGTGTTTGTCCCACTGTGACATCATCCGTGATGTCATAAATCACATCATCCGTGATGTCATGAATCCCACTGTGACATCATCATCAGTGATGTCATATATCCCACTGTGACTCCCCAACATAAATGGGAACTTGTGCGCTGTCTGTCCAAGGGGGCTCGGGCTCTGTCTGTCCCACTGTGAGTGTCCCACTGTGACATCATATGTGATGTCATAAATCATACTGTGACATAATTTGTGATGTCATAAATCCCACTGTGACATAATCAGTGATGTCATAAATCCCTGATCCCACTGTGACATCATCAGTGATTTCATAAATCCCACTGATGACATCATCAGTGATGTCATAACTCTGACATCATCAGTGATGCTGGTCTCATTGGCTACACAGCAGCCGAGTTGCGGGCAAGGACGCGCAGCGGCCGAGCTGCGAATGCGAGCTGCAGGGCCAGCTCAGCGAGGTAGAGCCTAATATGAGCCTAATATGAAGGCTCTACGATAACTTTGAAGAGCTGAAAATTGGATTTGAACGTCAAAAATAGGTTTTAAATTATAGCTGCTGCGCAGCAATGGGTCGTGGCCGGGCAAGTCTCAAGTCTTTGAGCTAGTGTCCAAGTCTCAAGTCTCAAGTCTTTTAGCTATAGTCCAAGTCAAGTCTCAAGTCTTTGGTCACAAGTCCAAGTCAAGTCTCAAGCCTCTTATGGATGAGCGTCATCTGTAGCCTGTACTACGAAGCTGTCTTAACAGACCCGCGATCTGTCACTTTGATCTGGTTTGACTGAACAGGATCAAAGCTATCTAGTTTAACGATACTACGACGCTGGTTTTCTACTCGATAACTGAAGCTGGCTTTATCTGGGATCTGCCTGTGCACGCGCACGTTTTTCGCTCGTGCA
Organism: Poromitra crassiceps; assembly: GCF_964638095.1. Taxonomy (NCBI): domain Eukaryota; kingdom Metazoa; phylum Chordata; class Actinopteri; order Beryciformes; family Melamphaidae; genus Poromitra; species Poromitra crassiceps. The sequence goes on from NC_139628.1 coordinate 6,178,315, forward strand.
CAGGCGCGCGTCCACGCGAAAGAGGTGCGCTAGCCAATCACATTATGAACAGCTGAGTTGATCCACGCCCACACCCATTTCCTCATTCAATAGAGAGCCGCAGTAACGAGTCCGGAAATCATCGATGCTAACAGCCCTGGTTCAACACAGTTTTCGCCTATGGGAGTTTTGAATGGGTTTTTGGCGCGATGCTTCTAATAAGCTCTCTGGGCAACGCTGGCTTAATCAAACGCGAACCAGATGGTAGTAACATCATCTTTACACATGAAGACCACTTTTATGAGTTTTGAAGCTTTTATGTGCCGTTAAAAGGGCGGCTAGCTAGCAAACGGCTAAATGGGACTACACTGTTGAGTCGATGGGGATATATACGTCAATAACGTCATCACTCAAAGGACGAACACGGAAATTCTCTTTCCCTCACCTGGTTCAGCCCCGTTCAGCCCGGGGTAATCAGTGCACACATCAACAAAAGTCCAGGTTGAGTGCTGACGTGACGTGGAAGCCTATGCGACAGTGTGTAGTTCTGGATTAGCTTAGCACAAGCTTTTTACCTCTAGCGCTCGCATTTACGCTTCAAAACTCATGAAAGTTGTCCTCATGTGTGAAGATTATCCCGCTGAACCTTGGTTCGCGTTTGATTAAACTTGCGTTGCCCAGAGACCTTATTTGAAGCATCGCGCCAAAAACCCATTCAAAAATCCCATAGACAGAAACAGTGTTGAACCAGGAAGTTCGGGACTTCCGCATTCAGCCTACAAAAATACGTCATCCCTGCGGCTCTCTATGAATGTGTGATCAGAGTTTTAGCGGATATTTAATGTAACCTATGTCAGAATGAAAATCCGCGTTGGATATAATCTGCTGAAGGACTGCTAAAGCTGCCGCTTGTATTCACATCAGTCATTTGATTTACTTTGATCAGCGATTTCTGTCCCCTAAATGTGTAATCTCAGCCTATAAATTTCCACAATCTGTAAACCTAAATTTTAGACCATAGATTTAGAAACGCATGCTCAATGAATAATGATCTCTATCACTCATTATGTGTGTAGTTGCACTGATCGAATAATTAATATATAAAATAATGATAATGCTGATGCCTAATATAAAAGAGAAAACTGCTGAACTGAATTGAGACGATGCGGGCATAGTTTTCATTGATAAAAACTAGCCTATTTTTGCTCATATATTGGCATACAGCCTACAGGACACAGTTCCAGCTGAAACATGCAAGAGCCTGCATATTTAGTAGCCTATTGGGGCTATCCCATATTTATCCCATATCTATATTATATGTATAGGCTTTTCTGGCATGTAGGAGAATATCACCCTCACTCCATTTGAGGCTCCGTGTATGATATGCGCTGCGTGATTAATAGTGATCATATTTCTCCACGCATCGTTGAGCTGTTAAGACATAAAGTGGTAAGTAGGCTTAATTTAATTATGTAGCACAGAGCCACAAATGTTTTTCTTGTTCTATTCTCAGTTGACTGCAATCTATTTTTCATATGGCGATCTTATATGAATGGTGAGTGACTCCAGAGAGCCGATTATATGGGTCTGTCATGGATTTTGATCTTATCCTCTGAAGCTAACCTGGTCGGGACCAGGTTAGCTTTGCAGCATGAGTTGCCATGGTGATTAGAAGTTAACTTGCTTTGTAGTACGGCTAAACCAGGGTTAAACCTGAAGTTACCTCGCTAAACCACTAATCTTGCTTTGTAGTACAGGCTACTGCTGCATGCCATCCAGTCTGCTTAGAACACTGCATAGCTAAAACTATTGGATTCAAAGCATGTACTTAACTGTCGGCTACTGTATTATCCACACTATTAGCATACAGCATCAGCATTGATTAGTTGACATTATTATTAATAGACCTTTCCTGAATGTTGATATGGTTAATGTGGTGTGGTACGTCGTTGGCCTTGTCCTGTTACCTTCCCTAGTCTTTGGCCTCCTCCCTCAATCCCGCACTCTCATTGGGTAAGTTCTTTATAGAAATTATCTATTGCGGTACTTTTATTTTATTTTAACATAATAATATAAATAGAATATATAACATTTCTGATGTAGTTACAACCTTCCCATATCAGCTTCCAGTGTCCCTCATTTACAGGTTAATTTTAATAAACTAGCCGTGGCTGCCGACACATCTTTGAAACAAAGTCCACATCTTCAATTATATATAGCAACTTGTTTGTGAGGAATAATATATACATTAGCAAAACATCAGCCATTAAAACACAATCCCCACATTGTGCAGATAATAATAGGCCTAGTGCACAGTGTCTTTCCTCTCACACAGGACAGTTTGAGAGGAGCAGGCAGACAGGTGAACTCCGGGTATATTTTCTCTCACACAGGGCAGTTTGAGAGGAGCAGGCAGACAGGTGAACTCCGGGTATATTTTCTCTCACACAGGGCAGTTTGAGAGGAGCAGGCAGACAGGTGAACTCCGGGTATATTTTCTCTCACACAGGGCAGTTTGAGAGGAGCAGGCAGACAGGTGAACTCTGGGTATGTTTTCTCTCATACAGGGCAGTTTGAGAGGAGCAGGAAGACAGGTGAACTCTGGGTATGTTTTCTCTCATACAGGGCAGTTTGAGAGTAGCAGGCAGACATGTGAACTTTGGGTATATTTTCTCTCACACAGGGCAGTTTGAGAGTAGCAGGCAGACATGTGAACTCTGGGTATATTTTCTCTCATACAGGGCAGTTTGAGAGTAGCAGGCAGACATGTGAACTCTGGGTATATTTTCTCTCACACGGGGCAGTTTGAGAGTAGCAGGCAGACATGTGAACTCTGGGTATATTTTCTCTCATACAGGTGTTGTGATCGACACATTATGGACTGTACTGTATCATGAGAAATAGGAATGAACATATCATGATTTAACAGGCTCTCTTCGGTGGCTAAGAAACCTCTTTTGAGAGGAGACAAATGGCTTTTGTGGTTGCCCCAGGACGTTTCACACCTCTCAGAGCCTCAAAGGATTCCGGCCATTGTTTTATCTCTAAGGGTAATCAAGCCATAAAACCCCCCTTTCCCTTGCCTCAACTTACAGAATGGGGTGAGCCCACTCAAATAACACAGTGGGCTGGGCATAGCCCAACACACCAAAGACACATGACAGGCCAATGAGAACCCTTTGTGATTTCTACCTTGCAGTAACAAAACTGGTGGAAAACAGTTTTAACTGGCAGTCTACAGTAAGCTTTTGATCCCGTCAGACCTTGATGCGGAAAGGACTGGAGGAGCCAGGCGGCTCCCCTCCCCCGCTCTCTGTACCCTCTCTGGAACAAAGGAGACCAGGGCCTCAGGAGGAACCAGGCCTCACTCAGGAAACGCCTACCAAAGGCCAGCCGTAAGTCCCACGAGAAATAGCATGCATAACTGAGATAGCTCTACTTAATCTCAGTTTTAATTTAAGTCGGTTTAGCGTTATAAGTCGCAGGGAAAAACCTCCTTACGCTTCCAGACTTGCCACAGCCTGGCACAACGCCAGCTGTAGATCAAGCTTCCAGACGTGCCACAGCCTGGCACAACGCCAGCTGTTGATCAAGCTTCCAGGCAAGACCGCCTAACCAACGGCTGAAGAAAAGACGCACCGTGGCCCCAGTCGCAGAACCAACAGCCGACGAAAGACGCCCAAGACAGACCGTGGCTTGCAACCAGCCACAAAGAAGGACCACAGAGCACAGCACGACCCTCGACTCAACGAGCAGAGAGACTGCACGTCAACCCCCGGCATCATCTGCACCCCCAGCAGACGTCCGCTGCCCGCTTTTCCAGGCCAGGGTGAACCGCGCGGCAGGCCATCGCTCCCACAACCCAAAGCCATCCTCCCTACTGCGCGTAGGACAACTCTCCCCAACCAACAGGATCCCGCTCCACAGAGTGGAACACACGTGAGAGTTCATTCATGGTTTAATGGTTCTGGGCAGTTAGGGTTAAAATGCATTACCATGTATGTGTTGATTACAGTATCCTGTATGTTGATGTACCATGTTTGCACACTGTTGAATGATATAGACGCCTGAAGGTGAGCGCTAAGTTCAGAAGAACTTGGCGGCCATCAGCGGGCCACTCTCCTCTCTCCCTCTCCCTCTCACCCTCCCCCACTCTCTCGGCCTCCCAGCTGAGCCCGTTCAACCGGGAGGGCTAAGCTTGGAACGGTCTAGAGGTGTTCAGAATGTCTACCCGCAAGAATACAGTTAAGCTGAATTAGAGAGTTTGATCAGTCACTCACACCGAGTGATCCAGGCTAAACAGTCCTTCCTCAATTTTGGCAAAACCGCCATTTTGAAACGGAGGCGGTCTTAACACGATCAGCCCGCCCCTCAGCCAATCCTGGGGTGACATAAGACACTCCGCCCTCTCCTCCCTCCTCCTCTCTCTCACACACACACACACACACACACACACACACACACACACAAGTACTAATTAACATACACACACACACATTCAAGCCTGCTTCGGACCCGCAGACTTAACTCACGCACACACACACACAATTGATAATGTTTGTATATAATAAAATTAGGTATTAGCTATAGATGTGGTAGAGTATTAGTCGTAAAAGTAAATGTGATGAACTGATATTTTAATCATTATGTTAATGTCAATTGATATTGTGATTTATTAAATCTTTTTATCACATAATGCTATGAATCTTGGTGGTTGTTCATGAGGTATTTTATCTGTGGAAATCTGTGACAGAAGCTTACGAACTTTGACCTTCAATTAACTGTACAATGTACACTATATCATTATGAGACTGATATGACAATTTGGTTTGGTGTCTAAACAAGTCATAACTTGACTTTTAGACAGGTCTGTAGCCTTAACTACAGTGGTGCCCCGAATCTTACAGAGAATACAATATTTTCTGTCAAATCTAATAAATTTATGAATATTAATAATTCATAATTATTAATAATCATATTTCATAACCAAACCAGCTCCTGCGAGCACAACATAAATGGTGCCCCGTGTGAGGCTTCTAATATCAGTATTTCCACAGATATGATATGCATGAATAATAAAAATTCATAAATTTTTGAAAAATCAAAGTTTTTCAAATTTTTCCAAAATCAGGTTTTCTATAGCGCTTTGCCAAGCAAATCACATGCGTCAGAAGACACTAAAGGAACTCTAATCATAAAATATGGAATCTTCCCATAATCTTAACACAAGTTAGGATTTGTATTGAATATTTCTGAGCAAAACAGTCCCAAAGACAACAGCTCAGTTTAAAATCCTTGATTCCATTTTTATGTTAGAAACCACAGTTAAACTGTTTCCCACTGTGCCTTCAACCTAAATTATGAGAGATACAAAATTTCCATTTATGAGAGAGTGACTTGAACAGAGAGTAAATAAACAGTGCTGCGCATTTTAAAGTGGAACCTTTGATGCTAATTTGAAAGCCACACCGGCAAGGGTGGGCGGAAGTCAGGCTGCCCCCCCCTCACATTAGCATTCAAAAACATTCACCCTGGTCTCCTCCAGAGCCAGAGACAAAGTGTAAACAAAGCCCTGTGACCACCAGTCACAGTGAATTTGCATGCGAAAGACAGGCAGACACCTGCACCTGATGACACTGACAGCAGACACCAGCCGAGTGACAGCTGACAGATGTCAAACTAACTGCATGCAATTGGCAGCTAACTCACAGAGAGACTGTCACATTTGGGCCATTCTTTAATTAGGATTAGTAACTGTGGGCATTGACGGCAGTGATGCCATAGCAACACGGTGAGTGCACACACCTTTTGCTTAAAATTGACAGCAGTAAAACAGCTGCTTGACTCATCGCAATGAGTCTGCGCTGCCACAAGATGGTCAGCGCTGAAACTTTCTTTAAGATGGCCGCCACCGACTTGCAAGCGGTAGCCGCCTCTCTCATCTGCCCGCCCACAGGAGGAGCAGATGAATTTAGCATTGTAATGCTAACACTAGCGGTCCTAATAATTCCATTGGGAATTATTTTCTTTCTGCAAAATCGCAGATTCCAGGTGCAGGACGCTGCGCATCAGCGGCAGACCACTGTCTACCAGACGCAGATAGGCAGACTGCGCAACAGCTGTCAAGCTACGCTGCAGGCCAATCTGGGCCTGCATCGACAAGCCCAGGTCTGCCAAACAGAATTAGCCCGACTGCGTACAGAAGTTTCCCGGCTGCAACAGAGCCAAAAGGGCATGCAGACCGGATCCACGGCGGCCCTCGGACCCAGAACGGTCCCCCTCTCGGGTCGCACTGCTCCACCAACCACCCGAGCAGTGATCGCACGGCTAAACGCGAGAACGGCCAAGCAGCAAGAGCACCAGAAGGCCGTAAGGGCCATAGCCCCGCCGGCACCGGAGGCTGACACGCCTCCTAGGGCTAGACCAACCCTCGACTTGAATCAGACCCCCGCACACCACTTAGCGCCCGCGCTGGCAAGCAGCCGCGCTGCTAGACATCGCGACACCACACCGCGAAAGGGGGGAGACCGCTCTCACAACGAGCAAACTGATTCAGGCCATTCAGCCCAGCAGTCGTCATCCGACTCCGAGCTCGACTTTCATGCTTCCGACATACCAGTCAGTCATTCATCCGAGCAACCTACGTATAGACTCAGACGTTATTCACGCTTTCATCCAGCTCTGACTTCCACCTCAGAGCACAAACTGCTGACAGTCAAACGACTTGACAGCGCCACCTCCGGTTATGACAAAACGATCCACACTGCAACCCCCTGCAGGGAGGAACGTGTGTCTTACCGACTTTCCATTCATCGCGCCCGTGGCGAGTCGATCGACTACCGCCCTGTGCATTATAAACCGTCATTTGCTCAGGCCACCAACGGGTGCGCTGATAGGTCTTTTTCACCAGAGGCTATCCAGCCTCACTCACTTTCTAGCTCCTGTCCACCAAGGAAACAGGAAGTCAGCTCTTCCACCCCTCCCCCCGAAAGGGGGGACCCCCAGCATGATGACATTAGTCGCGCTTTGGTGCCCGATCGGGCAAACGGCCACTCCTTCTTGCAGCCTCCACTGCCAAAACAGAGTGAGTCAGAACTCTCTCTCCGAGAGGCAGAGTCACGCTATCACTTACTGGAGTCAATAGCCAACGACATCGACTTGTTTGATCCCGCCAGTCACGAGGTACACTTGACCGATTATCTCAACGAAGTCGAACGTGGTTCGCAGGCTCTGCCACACGCCTCGCCGCGAGAGAAAGCTCAACTGATATGGAGAACGAGCTCAAAGCATGTGCGTGCGTTTATCCAAACGCAACCTTCCCATATCAGAGATGACTTTGACAAGCTTCGCGAAGCCTTGGACGAAGAATATATCTCTACTCAGTGGCCAGCAGCGGGGAGGAACGCGGCCTTACACGTCAAACAGAATTACCAGGAACATCCTAGGGATTACTTCAGACGTTTGAAAAGAATTTATAATCAAGGTAGAAATGGCCCGGATCAAGGAGACGTGCCACGTCTCAAGGAACTTTACCTAGATGGTCTGCATGACTCGGTGCGCCCAGCCGTAGCCCTAGACGCACGTTGGTATGACCGAAACATGCGCACGGTTCTCAAAACCGCCTCAATAGCGTGGGAGGTGGAAACCGAAGCAAAAAGCAGAAATGGCCAGTTTCAACCCACCAACCGCGGGTGTGTGGACCCAGAGACGGTACCACACACACGCTCACCACGCAGGCCAGACCACCCGGTTCTGCAGAACCGAGCCAAGGGGGGTAGTTGCTGCCCAAAGAGACATCACAGTCGCGCCACAGGGCGCGAACGGCGTGAGTCTCCTCAGCACACTAGGCCCTCCACCCAATTAGACATCCGAACGGGCGCCAGACGCCTGACGGGCAGGGTCGGCATTCAAGACACCAGAGGATGTCATTCCCACCAGAGGAAATGACATCAAACTCGGGGAAGGGTGGGTGACTGGCTGCAGCCATCCTGTCACCCCTGACAGTCACCTGTCACTCGGCTCTCACCCTTATCTCTATGTAGGCTAGAGGCAGTCCACATCAAAGTAGGACAGAGCTTGGCACATAGCTACATAGACACGGAGACTCATGCACAAACACTGCTGGAATGCAGCACACATTCAAAATCACACCCTGTCACCCTCTCTCTCTCTCCTTCTCTCCTCCTGCCCTTCCCTGCTCACCCTGTTGATTTTGAAATGATGTTGTGTATGTGACCTTAAGGTTGTATTATCTATATGGTAATGAGTCTAGGTATGGTTAGGAGTCTGCCCAGAACCAAACCTGAACTATGAACTGCCTAGACAGAATATGACACTTTGATCCCACAGAACAGATGGACATGGTGACCAAGAGTTACCACAAAACTGACTGTACAGCCCTTCATCCTCGCCCGCGGACCGCAGGTCGACAGCAGTCCACAGACGAGGAGGGGGGATGTTGTGATCGACACATTATGGACTGTACTGTATCATGAGAAATAGGAATGAACATATCATGATTTAACAGGCTCTCTTCGGTGGCTAAGAAACCTCTTTTGAGAGGAGACAAATGGCTTTTGTGGTTGCCCCAGGACGTTTCACACCTCTCAGAGCCTCAAAGGATTCCGGCCATTGTTTTATCTCTAAGGGTAATCAAGCCATAAAACCCCCCTTTCCCTTGCCTCAACTTACAGAATGGGGTGAGCCCACTCAAATAACACAGTGGGCTGGGCATAGCCCAACACACCAAAGACACATGACAGGCCAATGAGAACCCTTCGTGATTTCTACCTTGCAGTAACAAAACTGGTGGAAACCAGTTTTAACTGGCAGTCTACAGTAAGCTTTTGATCCCGTCAGACCTTGATGCGGAAAGGACTGGAGGAGCCAGGCGGCTCCCCTCCCCCGCTCTCTGTACCCTCTCTGGAACAAAGGAGACCAGGGCCTCAGGAGGAACCAGGCCTCACTCAGGAAACGCCTACCAAAGGCCAGCCGTAAGTCCCACGAGAAATAGCATGCATAACTGAGATAGCTCTACTTAATCTCAGTTTTAATTTAAGTCGGTTTAGCGTTATAAGTCGCAGGGAAAAACCTCCTTACGCTTCCAGACTTGCCACAGCCTGGCACAACGCCAGCTGTAGATCAAGCTTCCAGACGTGCCACAGCCTGGCACAACGCCAGCTGTTGATCAAGCTTCCAGGCAAGACCGCCTAACCAACGGCTGAAGAAAAGACGCACCGTGGCCCCAGTCGCAGAACCAACAGCCGACGAAAGACGCCCAAGACAGACCGTGGCTTGCAACCAGCCACAAAGAAGGACCACAGAGCACAGCACGACCCTCGACTCAACGAGCAGAGAGACTGCACGTCAACCCCCGGCATCATCTGCACCCCCAGCAGACGTCGGCTGCCCGCTTTTCCAGGCCTGGGTGAACCGCGCGGCAGGCCATCGCTCCCACAACCCAAAGCCATCCTCCCTACTGCGCGTAGGACAACTCTCCCCAACCAACAGGATCCCGCTCCACAGAGTGGAACACACGTGAGAGTTCATTCATGGTTTAATGGTTCTGGGCAGTTAGGGTTAAAATGCATTACCATGTATGTGTTGATTACAGTATCCTGTATGTTGATGTACCATGTTTGCACACTGTTGAATGATATAGACGCCTGAAGGTGAGCGCTAAGTTCAGAAGAACTTGGCGGCCATCAGCGGGCCACTCTCCTCTCTCCCTCTCCCTCTCACCCTCCCCCACTCTCTCAGCCTCCCAGCTGAGCCCGTTCAACCGGGAGGGCTAAGCTTGGAACGGTCTAGAGGTGTTCAGAATGTCTACCCGCAAGAATACAGTTAAGCTGAATTAGAGAGTTTGATCAGTCACTCACACCGAGTGATCCAGGCTAAACAGTCCTTCCTCAATTTTGGCAAAACCGCCATTTTGAAACGGAGGCGGTCTTAACACGATCAGCCCGCCCCTCAGCCAATCCTGGGGTGACATAAGACACTCCGCCCTCTCCTCCCTCCTCCTCTCTCTCTCACACACACACACACACACACACACACACACACACACAAGTACTAATTAACATACACACACACACATTCAAGCCTGCTTCGGACCCGCAGACTTAACTCACGCACACACACACACAATTGATAATGTTTATTCACATTAGGTATTAGCTATAGATGTGGTAGAGTATTAGTCGTAAAAGTAAATGTGATGAACTGATATTTTAATCATTATGTTAATGTCAATTGATATTGTGATTTATTAAATCTTTTTATCACATAATGCTATGAATCTTGGTGGTTGTTCATGAGGTATTTTATCTGTGGAAATCTGTGACAGAAGCTTACGAACTTTGACCTTCAATTAACTGTACAATGTACACTATATCATTATGAGACTGATATGACAATTTGGTTTGGTGTCTAAACAAGTCATAACTTGACTTTTAGACAGGTCTGTAGCCTTAACTACAGTGGTGCCCCGAATCTTACAGAGAATACAATATTTTCTGTCAAATCTAATAAATTTATGAATATTAATAATTCATAATTATTAATAATCATATTTCATAACCAAACCAGCTCCTGCGAGCACAACACAGGGCAGTTTGAGAGTAGCAGGCAGACATGTGAACTCTGGGTATATTTTCTCTCATACAGGGCAGTTTGAGAGTAGCAGGCAGACATGTGAACTCTGGGTATATTTTCTCTCACACGGGGCAGTTTGAGAGGAGCAGGAAGACAGGTGCACTCTGGGTATATTTTCTCTCATACAGGGCAGTTTGAGAGGAGCAGGAAGACAGGCGAACTCTGGGTATATTTTCTCTCATACTCTCATACAGGGCAGTTTGAGAGTAGCAGGCAGACAGGTGAACTCTGGGTATATTTTCTCTCATACAGGGCAGTTTGAGAGGAGCAGGAAGACAGGTGAACTCCGGATATATTTTCTCTCACACAGGGCAGTTTGAGAGAAGCAGGAAGACAGGTGCACTCTGGGTATGTTTTCTCTCACACAGGGCAGTATGAGAGGAGCAGGCAGACAGGTGAACTCTGGGTATATTTTCTCACAGGTTAGTTTGAGAGGAGCAGGCAGACAGGTGCACTCCGGGTATATTTTCTCTCACACAGGGCAGTTTGAGAGGAGCAGGAAGACAGGTGAACTCTGGGTATATTTTCTCTCATACAGAGCAGCTTGAGAGGAGCAGGCAGACAGGTGAACTCTGGGTATATTTTCTCTCATACAGGGCAGTTTGAGAGGAGCAGGAAGACAGGTGAACTCTGGGTATATTTTCTCTCATACAGAGCAGCTTGAGAGGAGCAGGCAGACAGGTGAACTCTGGGTATATTTTCTCTCATACAGAGCAGCTTGAGAGGAGCAGGCAGACAGGTGAACTCCGGGTATATTTTCTCTCATACAGGGCAGTTTGAGAGTAGCAGGCAGACAGGTGAACTCCGGGTATATTTTCTCTCACACAGGGCAGTTTGAGAGGAGCAGGCAGACAGGTAAACTCCGGGTATATTTTCTCTCACACAGGGCAGTTTGAGAGGAGCAGGCAGACAGGTAAACTCCGGGTATATTTTCTCTCACACAGGGCAGTTTGAGAGGAGCAGGCAGACAGGTGAATTCTGGGTATATTTGATCTCTCCTCTGCAAATCAGTCTGTTTTACAGATTATCATGTTAGATCATCACTACCAGCCATGGGAAATGTCGACAGCTCTCAACACACCCTATTCTTCATCTTCTTGTTTTAACATTGATGACTTAACTCATTGAGTGCCAATGACGACTATAGTCGTCAATTCAAATAGTAACGTAGAGTGCCAATGACGACTAAAGTCGTCAATTGCGTTTTTTGACGGTGGGACGTGGATCAAAGCCTGATACATCTCCTCTAAAAGTATGGGAGCTATTGAATGTGTAGAAGCTATTTTACAGACCCATTAGGTGGCGACAGTGCTCTCCAGATTAGAGAAAGGTGAGGAAAAAACAGAGAAGTCATGGGGAAACGGAAACGGCATCGGTATGCATCGATATGCATGAAGCATAACGTTAGCTGTGCCTGTTAACAGCAGTCAATCTGCTGCCACAATTGAGCTCCTCCGTCTCCGCTGCGATAGCCCCTCCACATGATTTAGTTGCCGACACCAGCGTCTTTCTGAAAAGTTACATTATTCTCAGCTGGGAGCCGGCGACAAAATCGGCGGACATGCTGTGAAAAAGCTGGGTGCAGTGCACTTTTCAGTGCAGAGCAAACGCAGCAGAGAGCCACCAGAGACACTCCCACGGAGGAGGAGGGGGGTGGGGCACGCAGGGCAGCATACAATACAGACCCAGACAGCAGGCTCGATGGACAGAGACAGGCAAACAAGCTAGAATATCTGATGCCCACCAGCAGTAAATCAAGACCAGCAAGAAGGTGTAGGGTCTGCGCACGCAGGGGCCAGCACTGCTGGTTGCAGCTAAAAAATATTATTTTGCCAAACAAAATTCCTTTGTTTTCACTGTTTTATTGAAGGAAATTATTTTTGAGGTGTCATTACATCAGAAAATATTAGCTTCAGAGTCAGTGATGTGCTTGAAATGTTTCATTTCACAAAAGGCTTATTATCTCAGCTTCTAATTTGAAACGTCTGTTTTTGCTGAAATCAACCTATCTTCTCCGGCTGATAACTAAAGAAAGGAAAATGATATCAATAAACTTTTTTTTGCTGATGATAGAAGAGAGTCTCATCGTTTTTTGGGCGTGTTCGGTGTTTACATAGTAATATCACACAATATTCTGTGGGCCTCGAGAAATCACTGAAAACGCTCTGAAAGGGCTGGCACTGGGAGCATCCGTTTTCCAAAAGTGGCTGGCACTCAAAGAGTTAATGACATTGTTATTACACACTCTACTTTTAATATCATATTTCTAAGCAGCTTAAGCTTTTTTATATAAATTATTAATCATTGCATTCCTTTCTTCTCTTCTCTTGCCCATTGTTCTCGTGTTCTGTTTCTTAAAGGAGAATTTCGTTTTTTTTTTAACCTGGACCCATCTCCTGGCAATACTTATGATTTGGCCACTCACCCAGCGATGTCCGCGGCGTTTCTGGCCGTCCTAGCGTTGTTTTGAGATCAATAGCGTCCAAGTCAGTTGTAAAATGGAGCTGATTTGGGGCCAAGTGTGAGCCTGTCTTTCCTGCATCTAAATAGCTATTTTTATTCCCGTTTTCGCCACATATTGTAATAATGTGATCCCTCAACATCCACCAGAGTGATATTTCGCCCCAGGTCATTTCCTGGACTCTCACAGGGATCAAATTACCTCAAACGTGATCTCGGTCACCAAGTCTCGTGAAGTCCCGCGATACTTTCCTGCCGGCTGGCCAACTACAGGTAGGACGCTTTGCGGTGGTGGTTTAGCGTGATAATGTATTTCCTGTCCCTGCACATCCTTCTTGCAAAAGATGCACACATACAGTGCGTCGTGGATATTATCAAGGCGTTTGGGTCCCTCCTTTGGCCACAAGAACCATAGTTACTAAAGCTAATTTTAAAAATAAACTCATGCTCCTTCGCTAGATAGTTCCCATATTCCTTCGTTGGAATAATTCAGTGCTTTTCTCACACTAACTGTTCTCAATTGCACATGGGCAGCTCTCAACATCCATCCCAAACACATGGGTTGTATGCAATGCATCACCCTATTGATTAGAATTTGGGCCGTTTGTAAACATCAATAAGCGTAACCTATGTGGGGTTTGGCGTAACCTATGTGGGATTCGAAATAACGAAGGTTATGCCAAACCCCATAGGTTACGCTAAAACCACCACCGCAAAGCGTCCTACCTGTAGTTGGCCAGTCGGCAGGAAAGTATCGCGGGACTTCACGAGACTTGGTGACCGAGATCACGTTTGAGGTAATTTGATCCCTGTGAGAGTCCAGGAAATGGCCTCGGGCGAAATATCACTCTGGTGGATGTTGAGGGATCACATTATTACGATATGTGGTGAAAACGGGAATAAAAATAGCTATTTAGATGCAGGAAAGACAGGCTCACACTTGGCCCCAAATCAGCTCCATTTTACAATTGACTTGGACGCTATTGATCTCAAAACAACGCTAGGACGGCCAGAAACGCCGCGGACATCGCTGGGTGAGTGGCCAAATCATAATTATTGCCAGGAGATGGGTCCAGGTTAAAAAAAAAAGAAATTCTCCTTTAAGTCCCCTGATTCCCAAGTATCAAGGAAACTTGAACTTCCTTGTCTATAGCTTTAGTCTAGTTTTATTCTCTCTTTCTTTATGGGGAGCGGTGCTTGTGTTATCTGCTTTGATGTGTTCTGCTTTATAACTGATAAGATCAACTCTGCAGCCAATCACAGACCAGCTGCTGACGTCATCATATCCATCTGCGACAGCTTATTGGCTGCTTGCTGTCCACCATGCAGTGACGATGGTGAAGCCTGCACACATGCTGTAGCCACTACAATCCACCAGAAGGCGGCCTCACTCCACAAAAACCTCCTCCTGAACACATGTCCTGTGGTAATGAGGGAGGGGCAAGCACTGCCTTTTCACTTTCAACAGCCAGATTTATCCTGCCAGTCCTGGGGATTGAACCGACGACCTTCCGGTCACAAGTTCGCTTCTCTAACCGTTGGGCCACCACTGCCCCTAAGTGTTTGTGTTTTAATTAATATACAAACCAATGTCTCCCTCTCTCTCTCCCTCAGTCTCTCTCCCCCCCTCTCTCTCTCAGTCTCTCCCCCTCTCTGTCCCTCAGTCTCTCTCCGTCTCCTCTCTCTCCCTCAGTCTCTCTCCCGCTCTCTCTCTCCCTCTCCCTCAGACTCTCTCGTGAGCCTCAGACTGATGACATCAGTGATGACATCACCACTGATGTCATCAGTGAGGCTCCGTCAGGTCACCCGCACGGGTGCTCTTTACACCCCCTGAAAGTTTCAGCCCGATCATTTCTTGAAACAAACAGAGTCCACATTGACAAATATATAGGGCAGTGGTTCTCAAATGGGGGTCTGTGGACCCCCAGGGGTCCGTTGCACTTTGTCAGGGGGTCCGCGAAAAGTTTTCAGGAAAATAAAAATAAAAACGTTTTCTTTTGCAAAAGCTTCATAGTTCAACGAAAATATTTTATGCTTTAAATCTAAAATGGTTCATAGATTACATTCTAATCTAACAAAGCTATCGATTTAAAAGTCAAGCAACATTACCGTGGAAACAATTAAGCTTAGCCCAAAATCACAAATCAGAATAAGGAGGTCCCCGGTATATTTTCTATCTTGTAAGGGGTCCTTGGCTGAAGAACATTTGAGAACCTCTGAACTAGAGGCTCGCCCGGCACGCGGCCTCGCCTGTCCTGCAGCTCGCCAAGCTGGCCCTGCAGCTCGCATTTGCAGCTCGGCTGCAGTGTGGCCAATGAGACCAGCATCACTGATGATGTCAGATTTATGACATCACTTATGATGTCAAAGTGGGATTTATGACATCACTGATGATGTCACAGTGGGATTTATGACATCACTGATGATGTCACAGTGGGATTTATGACATCATAGTGGGACAATCACAGTGGGACAGAGAAACAGACAGACAGACAGACAGACAGACAGACAGAGAACTAGCTCCCATTGATATACTGATGATATATATCTATATATATATCTATATATACACATACATGAATACTGTGCAAAACTTTGTTGTGTACCTCTTTAATTGTATTATTAACGCATAACCTATTTGGTAAGAGTCATCAATATAGTAAAAATATCAAAAAGCTTTCCCTCTAGGAGTGATTTTATTTTGTTCATACAGTAGAATGCATTAAGCATTATGTTTATTGTTACCTTTAACATTGATAATGTCATCAAAAGGGTTTCTATCCACAATGCTTACTGATATTGAAGGTGATTTTTCATCAGATGGGACAGAAATGGCTTTCATCAAAATGGTTAGCTGCAGCAGTCATGTGACCTGCTATTATCCAAATAAGTCACATTGACCCTGAACACATTTTGAGGTGAATACACTGTTGGAAAGTTGTGAATGTAATCTTTCAGGTGATATAAAAATGATCATGGTACTCTTTTGACAAAGTAAGCTAGTTTGTCACGTATACCTTTATGAGCTTTAAAACTATATTTAACATTGGAATTACACAATAATCTTTACACAGAATGAAAGCCATGGCTTTATTTTGCTCAAGTCTGGTGAAACCCCAAAACAGCCAAAATCTATATCCCCCCCCCCCCCCCCCCCTAAAATCACATGTCTACACAAACGGGTCAGTGCTACATGCGAGTGATTTTGTCAGAGCAGCTCACATTGTTACCTTTAACATTCATAATGTCAATACCATCGATCATCAAAATGGTTAGCAGCAGCATGAGAATACATGGAACGTCAAATACGACATCACCATATCATCGTCATAGAAAAGGTTTGTTGTGGCCCCAAAGTCACACATTGGGGAAATCATAGCACACTTAACCATAATTATTCACCAAGCATCAACTGCACAATTGGAAAGACTTCATATAAAATGAAATCTTATTATAAGAATATATTATACAGTCACAAAGTTACACAATCAAATTCCACATGGTTCATGTATCAATCATGTGTAATGTTTCCTGTAGGATTCTTACCTTGTTCAACTCACATCGATGAAGCCAAACAGACTCTCAGCCTTCGTCTGTAGAAGAGCCACGGAGACTTCAGTCTGTGATCCTTTTATCTGTGACTGCTGGCACGCCCTATCCTCCTAACTTCACTGCCAAAGGCTACAAACCAGTGTTGCCAGGTGGGGGAGGTTCCTGCCCAATTGGGTGGTTTATAATTTGATTGAGCATGTCAAAATTGGTTTGGGCAGGTGAACCAAATTTGAGCTGGTTTGAGATCAGTTTGGTGGTTTTCAATTGCGTACTCTGTACATCCAATCAGTCACCATGACAGCCACATGCGGTCAGTCAGGGGGACTGCGTAAACCCTGTTGTGGGAGGAGATGATGTTTGTGTGCAATCAATCTGATCGTCTGTGAACCTCTGAGACTCTGGGGTTAAATGCTGGAGAAAATGTGGTCCTGTTTATAGCAAAGCTGAGATTATAGTCTATTTAAAAAAAAAGAAGGAAAGTCAGAGTTTGGTTCTATTTTATACCATGTTGGTTTGAAGTGGAACAACTAAATGCAAAAATGATCACATATACAAAGGGGGGGAAAGCATGATTCAGGATCGTGTGTGTAGGCTACACAAAGTGTCATTATCAGGTTTATTGTGTATAATGTAATTAGTACAGGGGGATGGGGGGGGGGTGTGTGTTTTGGGCATGTTTCTTCTTAACTCATTGAGTGCCAGCCACTTTTGGAGAACGGATGCTCCCAGTGCCAGAGTTTCAGAGCGTTTTCAGTGATTTCTCGAGGCCCACAGAATATTGTGTGATATTACTATGTAAACACTGAACACGCACAAAGAACGATGAGACTCTCTTCTATCATCTGCAAAAAAAAGTTTATTGATACCATTTTCCGTTCTTTAGTTATGAGCCGGAGAAGATAGGCTGTTTTGAGCAAAAAGACAGGTTTCAAATTATAAGCTGAGATATTCAGCCTTTTGTGAAATGAAGCATTTCAAGCACATTCACTGACTCTAGCTAATATTTTCTGATGTAGTGACGTGGTGTAGTTGTGTGGTGCCTGCGTGCCCCACCCCCCTCTCCCCCCCTCAGCTGCAAACTCCTCCCCACACTAACACACAGCCTAACACGCACCCAGTCTATTTTCGGAGCGCTCCGTTTTTGTGCGCCGGGCGGCTCCCAGCGCGACACGGAAATGCCAAACCGGACTGCAGGGAAAGGTTTGGCCCTTCGGCGTCGGGTGCTGCCTTTCTGGCGGGTAATCGTGTGGAGAAACTATATGCAGACAGACAGACAGAGGCAGAGGAGCTCAGTTGTGGGCGCGGATTGACTGATGTTTGCAGCCAACGTCAGCTGCAGACAGAGCAATCTATATGGCTCTGGCTGCAGCATGCATTGGTTTCTCTTTGATCACGGCTTTTTCGTGCTGTTTTCCAGACCTTTCTGTAATCTGGAGAGCACTGTCGCCACCTAATGAGTCCGTAAAATAGGTTATACACCTTCAATAGCTCCCATATTTGTACAGGAGATGCCTGAGGCTTTGATCCACGTCCCACCGTCAAAAAACGCAATTGACGAACATACTCGTCCTTGGCACTCTACGTTACTAAACGAAATGACGAACATACTCGTCCATGGCACTCAATGAGTTAAAAAATGTGGGGCTGTTTTTGAACAGTTTTTGGGCTGGAAACCACCCGTCTTTAAAATGGCAACACTGCTAGAAGCCTCACTATGCACTAAACCAGTGTGAGAAACCACAGATCACATCAGGAGGCGTGTCTTTAATGTGTCAACAACAGTGAAATAAAGAGTATAACACAGAAATAGAATGCATGGAGCTGGGCCAATATCACCACATTTCACTATCAAATAGACTTTTTATAAGATTAAAGGGGGACTGACCCCCCCAGATTTCTTGCAAAACGGTATTCTACTTTATTTGAAAACTCTGCAGGCAAGATGGCCGCCTAATAGTCCCTTCTTTAGCTGGCAGAATTCCTCCCCCATAAACTAACATATCTTGGCCAATAAGTATGTAACATACAAAATAAAACAACCCGTAATGTCTTACTTTGATGTAGAATGCAGAGGACATGTAACTGTTTAGTTAAACTTGCATTCCAGGAATATTGCTCTAAAGATAACGTACATGGCTCGAGAGACTGTTTCGTCCTGAAACCCACTTGCTTTGCGCCAGAGCCAGAACACAATCGATTTGGGGGTGGAACATGCCAGGATTGGCCAACGCCAGTGCCCAGAACTGTCAAATCAAATCATCGTCAGAGACGCTATGGCCCGCCTCCCAGTATTCTCAGTGTATCCGAGATAGATATCATAGAAAACGTTATGAATATAGCCACGTTATAATCAACAAACTAACGCTGGTGATCTGTATGGAAACAGTGTTACTCGAAATGGTTAAAAGTTCTATCAATTTGGTCATTCAGTGGCGTTTTACTGCCATGTAACATAACTAACTAGCGGCTAATATTAGCCACAGTAGGCGATTACCCATGCATGCATTGCTCTTAAAGGGCGCGTGCCCCACTCATGTGACGTCACGATGTACCAAATCTCCCATTCATTTGAGGGCACAAAAAAGGCAGGTTTGAACCCATAGAGGTCACTTATGCTGCTGAAAATGATACAAATGGTACAGTTTGGTCTCAAAGGTGGAAATGTTGACCAGAATTCTTCACACACCACCCCAAAGTCATATTGGTTAAAAGCTGAAAAAAATGTTTTGGGGGTAAGTTACACTTTAAATGTGTAAATAGCTATTTTATGTGCATGTGGGGTCAAACAGGGTAAAAAGCTTATATTCACACAGGTCATTCTTCTAGAGCAGTGGTTCCCACCCTGTGGTACAAGACCCTCTTGGGAGGACTGACCACTTGCCTCTGACCCCTTGCTCAGTGGTCCCGGTGTGGATCCTCTTGGACTTGGACTGCCCATGGACTGTCCATGCTCTCTTCCATTCCTAAGCTTTGGGTGCTGCTAGGCTGTGAGAGGCTGTCTTGCTGTCTTGTTTGAACTTGATTTTGTCTGTGTGTGTTTCTTTGTTTACAACATTCTTTAGAGCTATCTTGGCTGAGGTTCAGGATCAGAGTCTCCTCACCTCACCTCCGGCACTCCCCTGTCATTTCCCTTCAAGTAGCTACCTGTGTGCAGCACACCTACTGCACGTGTGCAAACTCATGGAGAGTGAAAAAGGTGAGATACCAGGGAGGTGGGCACACACAAAAACACAGAACACATTCACTTCTGTGGAATATTTTGGGATCAAAAAGGTGACTCACCTATTCACGTAAAGGTGGTGTTTTACATGGCCCAGTCTCTGTCTCCCCCCTCTCTCTCTCTCTCTCTCTCTCTCTCTCTCTCTCTCTCCTCAGAGGAAGACAGTTTGTGTCACTTATTCATGCAAGAGACTCAACTCAACTAAACATGATGAATGTTCAGTTCATTCAGTCCTTAGTTTATATGTAATAACAAAACAAAAGTTGTTTATATGTAAAAACAAAACAAAAAGTTGCACTTGAACAGCCTCTACTTGGTGGATTCATAGTAGCTAGTAGTAGTAGGCGTTTTGGCCTTAAATACCAGCCTAAAGCGATCTTCGCAACCGGCGTTAATTTTGCGGTAAGCGCTTTTCAAAACCAGGCCTTATTCAGTGCACCGGGGATATATAGCCAATAACCTAGGCCTAGCTACTGCAAAAGTTAACTGGAAAATTCGATGTCTGGTTTTGTCATGAGTAGCCTACAGCTGAAGTCCCCTCGCCATCAAGCAGACAGTGACGGAAGCATGTTTCTTCATGTGCGCCAAGGGGAAAATTATCACTCTCTCTGCTGCTATCTCACTCTCTCTCCCCCCTCTCTCTCTCCCTCTCACCCACGCGTCAATTTCTGCCCATATAGCGCACTGCAAACATCAGATCTGAAATGTAGGCTACACCACAGAATGACAGAACCATCACCATTTTGGGGGAAAGGCCAAAATGTATATGTAGGCACTAGGCAGGCACAATGGCCGATGAAAAAAAAGTTGTTATACTGTAGTTTTGAGCCCCTGTCATTCAGAGGCTGTTGCATCATCCTACCTGTGCAGTGGGGGAGAAGAAAAGGCAGCGGGAGAAAACGATATTCTACCCAAACTTTTCACCAATCTAATCTCATCATTACATCCAGGGATAGGCTATATTTTCCTAGCCGATGCATTTAGAACATTATTATTAGATTTGTTTGAGGAGCATATGGACAGACGGGGATGGAAGTGGGCAGAGAGGGAGCGGGGAGCTCAGAGCACTTTGGTCGGGCTTTTCTGACCGGACTGGATCGCTCCATGGAATCGGAGCTGTGGCCAATGGCCACAGTTGTGAATAATTCTTCTCTTAAAAATGCGTGGTTAAATGGTTAGCGCTGCGCAATCTGGAAGGAAAAATTAGGGAATGCGCCTGACCACGCCCACTAATAGCGCCACGCCGCGCAAATTTAAGGTCAGGGGGAGAATAGAGCCCTAAGGCTATATGTTCACACAGCAAACCTTAGTGCTTGAATCAGATTTTTTGCTCACATCTAATTTTTTGTGTGGCTGTTCACACAGACTTTTTAAAAGTGGCCCATATCAGACTCCAGTGTGAACAGATCACGGACCTGAAGTGACCCGCATACACAGAAGAACAACAATAACGTCACACGCAGCACACTGCTGTTCTACGTAAACCCGGAAGAAGACAGCAGTAAACATGGCGGTAGCTGACGATGTTGTTTCATCTGTTGTTTACGGTTTAATTTACAAGTTATTGTGCAGTGGAAGGCAGCGAATACGGGAGCAGATGATAGCGAGGAGGAGGAGGAGGAGGAGGAGAAAGAGATCCAACATGTTATTGGTGGCTTTCTGTAGAGCAACTTTGCTACTTCTTGCTTATAAGGTCTAAAACCTCACTGTCCCTCCACCGAGCTCCCTCGCAGCTGTCCTCCATGTTTGTAATCACAATCTGCCCGCTTGGTCCTCCCTCCTCCCGCCACCGCAGAATAATGACGAATGTCGCTCTGGAATGACGTAAAAGTCACATTGAAGCATTAAGTCAGATATGGGCCAGATGTCTGTTCACCGGAGTTACATTCCAAAACATCAGATTCGAATCTGATGTTTTTTCAGATGTTGTTTCAAAACATCAGATTCAAATCTGATGTTTTTCCACATTTGAAAGTAGCCTAGGTCGTCTTTAAAAAAGTCACTTTCAATGTGACTTGTACTGTTCACACAGTCATGAAAAAGACTGACCTGAGTCACTTAGGGGGAAAAAGATTAGATTCAAGCACTAAGGATGGCTGTGTGAACATAGAATTGCCCAGGCTCAGTGTTGGGTAGTCTAGGCTAGGTTGGCTACTATGATTTTGTGTGTGTGTGTGTGTGTGTGTGTGTGTGTGTGTGTGTGTGTGTGTGTGTGTGTGTGCGTGTGTGTGTGCGTGTGTGTGTGTGTGTGTTTCCTTGTTTACAACATTCTTTGGAGCTATTTGCTGAGGTTTCTCGAGCAGCTCAGGCACTCCCCTGTCATTTTTTCCCTTTACAGGCAACCTGCCCAGCCTACCTGCTTGTTCTTGTTCTACATTCCCAGTATATGTCTGTCTGTCTATGTTACTGCATGCTGCAGATCTCTCTCTGGGTCTCATACACTAGACTCTAGTCTAGTGACTAGAGAGAGGGGGAGAGAGAAGCCACTTTCAGACTGTTGCAATTTCTGATCTGAATCTCAAAAATGGATTACTAAATTAAACTAAGTGTTTAATTTGAGGACCACGGACATACTCGTGAGAGGAATGCAGTTGATCGCTGCTCCTCCCGCGGAAACCCAAACATCTTGATCAAATCCCCCCCCCCCCCCCCCCCCCCACCTGCTATCGGCCGTCAAGGCCACTAGAAGCAAACTCTCTCCTGAAGTCTCGACTGCAACAAGCGCTCTCAACACCCCCCCCCCCCCCCATTCACATCTGTTGTTTGACTCTTGGAAAGCTCCAGGTCATGACCTCGGTGTCCTCAATGGTATACAGGCCTGGCTGCAGCCAGAAAGCCAGAATTACAAAAATTATTTCACTATTATTTAAAGATTTAAGACGTTGTTGTGCTTATTTTTTGTCTACTATTGCAAAATAATAGTAGGCCTATTATCATGAAAAAGCATTTGTAAAAAAAATAAAAAAAATACCCTCTCTGGCGCCCCTAACGGCTCAAGCGCCCCTAGCATTTGCCTAGTTCGCCTAATGGACGGCACGCCACTGTGTAGGCATGGGCATGCACGTGTACGTATAAGACTATTAGATTAGAAGACACGAGACCTCTGTTCCCCTCTGCTTTGCTCTCTCCTCTGCTTGCTCTATGGGTTGCTAATTTGATGCTAGTGTCTTATTTGCTGATATCAATAATTATTCTCATTCTTATTAGAATAATTAGGATAATTAGGATTAAAGAAAAAGAATGAATTTTGTTAACAAACATTATAGATAAAAACTTCATATGAAATGCCGTGTTCATTGCATGTGATCGGTCTGCTGATAAGAACAGCCCCATGGAAATGTTATTTGACAATAAACGGAATTCGTTACAGCACTTAATTTGGGAAGTGATATTGGACAATAAACAAATTAAATTTGTTAAAGCAAGTTATTTTGCGTGTTTCAATTAAGCTGAGATGGATTCCATATTCTGATAGTGTTCAGCAGCCTTTCTATAATAGCCAAACAATGTTGGATATCAGCCTAATAAACTAAATGATCACTCAAAATTTACAGAATATTTATTTATTTTCATTTACTTTGCTTTTTCGGGAGAGTATGGCCGTCTCTCTTAAGTGCTGCTCTGAATAGGCACATTTCGCCATGCTGTTGAATGTAAATCCGTCATATCCTGCCATTTCTGACAGTATTTCGGCCACCGAGGCTTTTGGTGTTAAGTATGAGTCCATTGCTCTCGGACGCTTCACTTGCGGGGTTTCTGGGGTTTTATGGTGCTGCGACTCCAAATGTCGCAGCAACCCGCTTGTTGATTATCCTCCACATCTTATCACTCGCTGACAGAGGTTATATGTGGCATCCTCGTTGTTTTGGTTGTTTGTGAAGTATCTCCACGCAAAACTACTGGCAGCAGAACTTGCAGAAGACATCGTGGTGGAATCCATCAGCGTGGTGCATTGTTGAGAGATGCTCTCTGTGTGACTCACTCAACAGGTGGGTGTGGGCTGTGTGGACGAATTACCATATTAACTGCAGTAATGGTCATTACGCCATCATGGTCATTATTTTATTTAGGCTACAATAGGCTGTACAGCTATTTTCTTTAAAAAAAATCCCATTTCCCGCTATTGTATTTCCCGGGAAACGGGAGATGGTCCAGTTGGCACTTCCCGGGAATCCTGCTTCCCGGGATTAAACCCTACTCTGTATCCCCCCCTCTTTCACTTCCTTCCGCTGCTTGCCCCCCCACATACTAAACTATACGTACACATACATACTGCACACAGCCGACATACCCGACACACTACCATGCCCACTAGCATACGCATATACAAAGGTAAACATGCATAACAGAAACACAACACAAAAATCAACAAAAAAATCCCCCCCAATGCCTGTAAATCTGTCCAATCAGCAGACCCTGTCTCGCCAACAGATGTCTTAGTTTGTTTATAAGTCTGTCTTGTTCATGTCTTTGACTTACAGTATTTACCATTATGTTGTCCTTGGCTTATTTGTATTGTTTGTTTGAACATTAATAATAATGATATAATATAATTTTTATTTATTATGTATTTATGACATCACTGATGATGTCACAGTGGGAGTTATGACATCATAGTGGGACAATCACAGTGGGACAGAGAAACAGACAGAGCACTCTATCTATCTCACTAGGACGGCACGGTGGCTCAGTGGTTAACACTGTTGCCTCACAGCAAGAAGTTCCCGGGTTCGAACCCCGGTCCGTCCCAGGTTCTTTCTGTGTGGAGTTTGCATGTTCTCCCCGTGTCCGTGTGGGTTTTCTCCGGGTGCTCCGGTTTCCTCCCACCATCAAGAAAGACACGTATGTTAGGGTTATTACTCCTGTCAGTGCCCCTGACCAAGGTACTGGCAAAAGAACTGGAGTTGGTCCCCGGGCGCTGCACAGTGGCTGCCCACTGCTCCTAGTTCTAGGAAGGTTCCTAGTAGAGGATGGGTCAAATGCAGAGGATGAATTTCCCCAAGGGGATAAATAAATAAATAAAGGATAACTTAACTTAACTTAACTATAACTTCCAGATAATACTCCAATATGAATTGTGTTAATGTGAATTATC
>NC_139628.1:6208273-6220773 GCF_964638095.1 Poromitra crassiceps
CAGTTTAGCGTTGTGACCGTCGCCATCTTGGATATTTGGAGCCAGAAGCAGCTAGCTTAAGACCAGGGGTTTCCCCCAGAGCCACAGCGCCACCTCCTATTGGTCCATGATCAGCGAGGTGTGCGATCACTGGACAGACGACAAAGTCTGTAAAGTCTTCTGTATCCTGTTAGTATTTCCCCAGTTTCTGCACAGAGATAATTACATTTCTAATCACATCTTTACATCTGATTTGAGACCTTCAGGGCTCTATAATCAGAATCCACTTGATTCAGCAGTGACACTAAAGGGACAGGAATAATTCTAGGTAGCATTGGAGCAGGTGCATATAGCCATGTAGTGACTACTGTAGGCGTCCGTTAGAGGTGCTAGAAGTACACACATTCCCCACTAAGTACTATTTTAAAAATATACTAGAAGTTGAAATACTATTTGAAATACTTTACTCAAGTCAAAGTATGTTAATGATCCTCCTGATATGTAAATGTATGTTTGAATGCTGGTGTCTTCTCTGCAGTGCATCCTCTCTGTGTCCTTTATGCTGGTGTCTTCTTCTCTGCAGTGCATCCTCTCTGTGTCCTTTATGCTGGTGTCTTCTCTGCAGTGCATCCTCTCTGTGTTCTTTATGCTGGTGTCTTCTTTTCTGCAGTGCATCCTCTCTGTGTCCTTTATGCTGGTGTCTTCTTCTCTGCAGTGCATCCTCTCTGTGTCCTTTATGCTGGTGTCTTCTCTGCAGTGCATCCTCTCTGTGTCCTTTATGCTGGTGTCTTCTCTGCAGTGCATCCTCTCTGTGTCCTTTATGCTGGTGTCTTCTCTGCAGTGCATCCTCTCTGTGTCCTTTATGCTGGTGTCTTCTTCTCTGCAGTGCATCCTCTCTGTGTCCTTTATGCTGGTGTCTTCTCTGCAGTGCAACCTCTCTGTGTCCTATATGCTGGTGTCTTCTCTGCAGTGCATCCTCTCTGTGTCCTTTATGCTGGTGTCTTCTTCTCTGCAGTGCATCCTCTCTGTGTCCTTCGTGGATGAGCAACAGATCCCGCTGGTGAAGAGATCACAGAAGAAAAGTTTACAAGATGTGGAGCCACTGTCGGTACAGCCCAGCAAGGTCAGCTGCTGGCATTACAGAGGTTTCTTACATGTGCTACATCTCGACATGGTGACAATGTCTGGTGAAAATGTTAAGACTCACTATAGAGGCTTGTTTTGCTGTTTTTAACATATTTACCGAAAGAAAAAAGTAGCAAGGATTGAAGCATTTACAGTTTTGAATGTGCAATTAATTTAGGCCTGAACACACAGGTTCACAGACAGACACAGACTTATAATGTATAAAATGTTTTACGTAAAACTTGGATTAATAACCCAGGCTTTTAGTTGCTTCAATCACTGAACTCAACCGGCTTATATTTGAGACAGGCTTTTAATTCCTTTGGCACAAATCTCTTGCTCAGAAAAGATGTGAAATACTATCAAATTCTTTCTTTAAACCAGTACTAATATTATTATTCAAATTAAAGTTAATTGAAGTTTGACGGTATTTTTATTTTAGTTTGGGAAAACTAAACGTTGTCACAGATGAGGACTGTGTATTCTTGCTGTCAGCAGGAGGACACAGGACACCTGGGAGCCATGGTGTGTGTGCTACAGGAGGACATGGACCAGCAAGCCCAGAGTGTCGCCGAACCTAAGACCAGCCCCAACCCCGACCCGGCCCCCGGCTCGGTCCCTCCAGTCTGGTGCCGGTGCTCCTGCTGCATCTCCCCTGCTCTCCCCCAGGAGGCGCTGTGCTGCAGGTGGCGGGCCGGCCCCTGCATCACCTCCTCTCCTCTGTTTGAGAGTCTGGTGCTGTGGCGCCCCCTGCTGGAGGCCGTGCTCCTCTACCGGGACCCTCTGTCTCCCCCGGCCGGGGAGCTCCGTGGCCGGGCAGCTGTCCTGCGTCACTGCGCCTACATCCAGTACCCAGCCTGGAGGTTTGGGGTCCCGCCTGCCAACACCACGCCAGCCCTCCCCAGCTGCTGCATGCAGAGGATCAGGGAGGAGTACCCTGACCCAGACGGGCAGTACAGCGGCTTCAG
Source organism: Poromitra crassiceps (assembly GCF_964638095.1). Classification (NCBI taxonomy): domain Eukaryota; kingdom Metazoa; phylum Chordata; class Actinopteri; order Beryciformes; family Melamphaidae; genus Poromitra; species Poromitra crassiceps. The sequence continues at coordinate 6,210,346 of NC_139628.1, forward strand.
GCCGGAGAGGACCACCGGCCAGTTTCAAGCAATTGAACTGGAAATCGTCCACTCAGCAGATTTACCCAGAGCCATTGAAGAGAGAGTCACGCCAACAGAAGTCCAAAATGCTTGATCCTCACATCACTCACGTAGCTGAGCTCCATTCTAGCTGGTTCCAAGTATAGTTCCAGGAAGTATGCGGTGGGCCGTTTGAATGCATAAAATAATGCTGATAATATACAATTAGATTATTTAAACATCTTACCCTTTCAAAGTACATCACAAATGGTTCATTCTGCTGCAACTCCATAGCTCTCCTTAATCCAGGAGCTTACTTCCGGGAACTGTTGCGAGGTGGTCTTCACATGAATTCAGTTTCACTCATTCAGTTAAACTTTCAGCTAAACTACATTGATCTACAAAGAACATTATTCTGATCGTGAGATGGAGGAAAACAGAAAACAAAATATTGATCATTGTTTGTACTTTATAATATTGTTCATTTAATTTCACCAAAATATAGCCTAATCCATAATCGTATATTAGAGAAACATAACGTTTAAATTATTTGGTTATGATGTGTTACTGTAGGTCCACTAGCAAGCTAACAAATTAGCTCATATTTTGGGCTAATTCAGAATATAGAAATGTCTCTTTCCTCCATGCATTATTCCATTGGTCCAGGCCATTATAAACTCAGAGATGGCTCATATCATTTGGGAAATCTCAACACAGGCATAATAATTATTTCTTCTGTTTTCTACTCAAAGGAAAATTGGAGGTACGAACAAAAACGGCCCCAAGAATTTGAGAACCAGATGTTTTTTTTTCTCAGAATGTGATTGGTTTTGGCCCTGCAACCGTCATGGCCTTTTGCAAAATATTGCACTTTTTCAACTTTTTGTCAAAGCATCATGGGAATTGTTCGTATCACCACCTATCCATCATGCTGTGCGTGCAGCGTTCCTTGCTTCTCATAGACAGTGAATGGAGGCAAACAGTTTGCTTCGTTAAATCATAATCTGCTGTTAGAGATTCAGGGTCGGGGATATTAGGCTACAGACAAAGACAGCTTGAGAAAGCTGCGGCTGAGTGGAGAGAGCAGCTTCTGGTCCAAAATAAGTACATCTCATGATGCTTATAAAACTCAAGTTGGGTGGTCATCTCTGTCTGAGACAAACATGTTTTTATTTTCTTAGAAGGCCCTCATTGGCAAGCTACCGTCTTCTCTTACATTCTTGCTAGATTGATCCTTTGGACCACATCACACTCACTAAAGTTTGGCTTTGGCTAGAACTCCCTAGAGTTAGTATTACTGAGCTTAACTGCTTTTTGTTTTTATGCCCCGCCCACCTGGAACTCTATACAGAGCACCCTGAAAATCAATACTTTGGTATCCCTTGGGCATTTAAAATAAATTATTTCTAAATATTTCTATTTGCACTAATTTAATTTGACTATTTTGTTAATGGATTTCCTATAATTTTTTATACTTTTAAGTGACTTTTATCTTTTATTAACTGTACTTATCTATTTGGTATTTGATTGTTTCTTTGATCTTGTATCTTTTACTATAATTTGTATCTTGTTTTAGTCGACATTGTAAATAAAAGGTAATGTGTTTCTTTGATTATGCACCTCATCCTATTGGTATTTTTGTAAAGATTCAAAGCCATGATGTTTGTACATGAATACTTTGCAATAATAATAATACTAATGATAATAATAATAATAATAATAAAGATGATGATGATGATGATGATGATAATAATAATAATTAAAGCTGCCAGCAACGTTGAACCCACCTACGCACGTCGTGGTCTGCCGCAGTCACGGCCTCGTGTTGCCATGGCCCTCTTCTTATTCACCTTATTCCTGGACTTACATTTCCCATGATTCTCAGCGGTTGTCGGTTGTCGACTTCCTGTTTAATTTATTTTCACTAGCAAGGACGTGCGCGCTGCTGTCAAAGAGTGGGAACGTATGGCTCATTTTATCCGAAATGGCTAAAAATAGTAACGTTGTGTGGTTGCATAGCGGCAATATTTTACAAAAACGAGGTGAATGTCAATTCACTCGTACTGTATGGGCTTATTTTAGCCGAAATTGCTAAAAATAGTATGTGGTTGCATAGCGGCCGCTTTTGTTTTGAAGGCTAAACGTCCAAACCGGAACTCTTATTATTTCGTCATTGAACGTAGCTTTAGCGGTCTCTCTCTTCAAGATTCAATATATTGTCACTTCGTTGTACAATTATGCACGTATGAAATGATTGTGCTGGGGGGCTCCATTACAAGACATACTGTAGGTAGGTACAAAGTCACAACAATTATTATGATTATTTTCAGTCTCTTTCGCTATGAACGGTCCTGGGCGGAAACAGGCAACCGGCAGCTGGAAACAGGGAGGGAGGGTGTCATGGAAGTGCCCACGGTCTCATCAGGAAACTCGTGAATAAGTGAATATTGGCATGTAGATGTCTTCAAGCCATGGGTCTCATCAAACATGTGAAGTTTGGGGCAGATTTGACCATGTACAGCAGGCACGTGCAGAGAATGTTAGAAGGGCAGGGGCTGAGAGACCCTAGGGCACGTCGAAAAATTGTTGATGTTTTCAGCCAGATTTAGAGGAATATCTCATTTTAAATTAACATTAGGATGATACTTGCTAAGGAAAAAGAACTCCACAAACTGAATAATATTCATGCAAAAATTTAATTTGCTGTTACAATACTGTTGTGATATCATTATTCAGTCTTAAGCATCAATATTTGCTCCTTTTCTCACTGACTTTCATGCCACCATAGATCTCCCTTTAGGTTGTTTTACACTACAACAGACATAGCAACACAGGCAGAAACACTGAACTAATTATTATTATTATTATGACTGACATGGGAGTCATGGCTTCTGTCCAGATATTAAACACATGGCAGGTTTGTGCATTCCGATCATCATAAAAGTTAGTCAGACCTTTCTAGTAGAACAATATAATGCTGAAGTAGAACCATTAGTCCTACATCATTACATGTTAATCTGAACAAAACATAACATTACAATAAGAGCACATGATTTAACATTACAATAAGAGCACAGTTAACAACACTTGAGAGTTTTGTGCAAAGTTGCAGTGTTGCATTCATATGGGTAGTAGCCTACAGTATTATCATAGTATGGCTAAGTAGGCTATTTGGCCATTGTTGGTTCATATGCTTATGCTGGAAGAGGGGGTGACTTTGGCCCTCATCAATCATTGCACGTTGTTCAAAGGGTGGACATGGTTTCATGCAGTGAAGGGCTGTATGGCTGTTAAAAGTTAATGTGCGTATAGTTGCACCGCTCATGGGCAGGCAATGCAAGCAGAAGACTGTTTTGATGCCCTTTAATGTAACGTTAGTGCGGGGAGAATGGCTGAATATAGCGGGATGTGTAGTGATCGGGGGCTGGCTGGTATTGTCGGTCTTTAAAGTGTAACTAACCCCCAAAACACTTTTTTTCAGCTTTTAACCAATATATATGACTTTGGGGGTGATGTGTGAAGAATGCTGGTGAAAATTTCCCCATTTGACACCAAACTGTTGCCATTTGACCATTTGTATCATTTTTCAGCAGCATACCTGGCATAAGCGCCCTCTAAGGGTCGAACACTGCTTTTTTTTCTCTCAAATGAATGGGATATTAGGAACACACTGACGTCACAGTGTTCCCAAAGACTATGGGATTTCAAGATAATTACTCCCCTACCCCCCCCTGTACCCTTTCGGCTCCTCAGAACTCCAAGCCTATTCCTATTGAAGTTTGCTCTTAAAATACTGAACAAAACGTCGTCAAAGTTGGCACCTGTCTTAATTATAGTTAGTTTCCCGCTGAATGTGTCACTACTTTATTAATATCTTACCTGGATAAGCTCGAATGATGATGTATATATTATCAGTCCGAGTTGGAAGCACTGTCTCCAGCCCAGGCAGGCGGGAGCGGGCGGGAGAGAGTCGTACTGTAACCCCATGCACTAGCCCCAAGCTCCGGGGAGGCGCGCAGCAGCAGCTGGGCTCTCTCGGTGTGTCTGTGTGTGTGTGTTTTGCTGCGCGGATTGGGTTTGACCGTTTGATCAAGCAAGTAGCTCCTGTGCTCTTAAAATACTGAACACCACGTTGTCATATTTGACATATGTCTTCATTGTAGACAGTTTATCGCTGAATGTGTCATTACATTATAAATATCTTACCTGGATAAGCTCTAATTATGTTGTTTATATTATCAGTCCGACTTGGAAGCACTTTCTCTCGGCCAGTCAAACGGGAGTCTGCTCTCTCATGCACCCGCGGGGGCGTGCGCAGCAGACAGACTGTGAATGGGCGGAGGAGGAGGAGGAGAGATCTGCAGCTGTGCCCAGAGACACTCACCTCGCTCCGACTATAGCAGGCTACTCAGCTACTGTGCCTGTCTGTGAAAAGCGTCCTGTCCAGTCGCACCTTCGCAAAAAGATGCGGGATTCCCTCAATCCTGTACCCAATCTCAGACTGTATTGAGCAGAAAAATCGCACACCAGCTATTTCTGTCTGTGTTTGTTTGTTGCTCCGTGAGGTTACAGAGCGCCCCATGCATGCAGGAGCCAGGCTGTTTCGCCAGCCAGGGTCTGGGAGGAGGGAGGAGGCGCAGCCTGCAACTGCGCTGAGAGGAAAACTTTTGCACAACTTTTAACAAGAATCACGAAAAGCCCCAAAACGCAAATTAAAAACGGATTTCATTGCGCGGTTTATCGCTAGTTGTACGAGGGAATGACGTGGAGAAATCTCGCATTGTGTTACCCCAGAGCGGGGGGTTTCTCCTATTGTGCGGTGTGCTGCTGTAACGAGCCCATGTCACTTTGCTCTCGTAACGTAGTTTGACACGCTGCCATAGAGATACATGCAGAAAAATAATAAAATTTCTAGTTCGCCACTGAATTACCAAATTGATATAACTATCAACCATTTTGAGCAACACTCTTTCCATACATGCCACCAGCGTTGGCTAGTTGTGGATATTTATAAAGATATTGCCCCTCTCAAAAAAATTTTTTTTGAGGCGGTAGGCAAACTGTAATGGCGTCAATTTCCGAAAAAAAATCTTGACTTGAACACAGCCAAAGAGTTTAGTATAGACAAGAGCATATGTCATTTCTTGGTTTTTTCCATAGGTATTTTCAAATCACTGTTCTGATACATATCTGGGGGGTTAGTCCCCCTTTAACACACGGTCACACAAACAGCCCTACTCTCGAGTCCTCACTGACTCACAGTAGATGCGACTGTGCTTGTCCCATGCTTGCTTCTCAGTCACTCGCAAAAGCTGCTTCGAAAAAGACGAGGGGCGTTTCTCTCTCTCTCTCTCTCTCTCTCTCTCTCTCTCTCTCTCTCTCTCTCTCTCTCTCTCGTTGTCACTCTCCCTCCACTGCCGTGTATATGTGCTGTGGGGGTGGCTTGGGCACACGCCCGACAATGCATCTTTGAAATGCTGCCTTCAGGTGCAGCGCGGAAGGAAGTTATTTCTGTACGGAGAGCTATTCTTTCACCTAGAAATGCTGCGTTTAAGTCCAGGGTCCTTTTCTCAGAGACGACAAAAGGGCCTGATGTACAGGTGAAATACAAACCACTTTCTGTTTTGCCAGTAGGTAAAACAAAGGTAATATATAAATTCAACTTCCTCATCTTCATGTGGTGTGTAGAGGCGGTCACATGCTGTCCCCTGCTGGCTGCTTACTGTCACTGCTCAGCTTATTGGCCCATGATAGGAAACTGGGTAGCAGCAGAACAAACTGTAAAAAGGCTTTAAAACATGAATAGAAACACAATGAAGAATAGAAATTAACAGTAAAAACACAATACAGATGAGAGTTTAGCACCTTAGAGCCACACTGCTGATAAACTGCTGTCAAATCCAGATTCCAGCACAATCCAGGGAACCTGAAGGCTGTTTCATGTATAGTGTGTGGTGATGAACAGTGATGCAAATGAACAGCAAATTATTTGGTACAGTGACGTAGGCAGAAATCAGATTTTGGATGGGCCAGCACAAAAGAGGATGGGCCAAAGCGACTTACAATATCACATTTTGTCAACAGTAGAGAAATCAACTATGCAACACAATCTATGCCAGCTACAACTTGTTAACATGGAAGAAATGATCAGTAAACTAGTGAAAGAAAGAACATTGAAACACTCTTGCCATGATGTTCAGGAATGGATTACAAACCAATTCTGATCTGAATGGCAATGATTACATTGATTAATCTCTTGTACTACTGTACACATCATCTCACCACTAGAGGGTGCTGTAAGTATAAAAAAGGACAGACAAACTGACTAAACAGTGACAATTTCAGCTTTCAACATTTTGCATTCCAAAGGCAAAACAATAACAGCAAAACACTACCAATACAACATAGACTAACCAACATAGTCTATAAAGGTTGTATCCGGCTAAAATATAGGCAGAATCTACAGTGCACTGCACTATGTAATGAACCATTTTACACAACATGGAAACGTAACATAAACCCAGACAGCAGAGGTGTTACCATACTGCATGAAACAGCATATATCATCAGACAGAAATCGCATAAGATCCATGGCATGAGTAACACACACACACACACACACACACACACACACACACACACACACACACACACACACACACACACACACACACACACACACACACACACACACACACGCCTCTTGCTTCAGTACCATGGTCAGCTCCTGAGTAGTCTCAACACCAGACCCATGAGAGTTCTTACGCTGATACACTACGTTACTGCATGCTGCAGAGCGCTCTCTGGGTCTGGGACACTTTCCCTCAGAGGGCTGGTTATGGGAGGGAACCGTTCACTTGGCCGGTCATATGCCAGTGATGGCTTCAGTCCTCTCCAATCAGTAACGACTTTGCGATCAGACAACACGAGAGGCGCAGCCCATTTTTTAACCGCTCTCTCATCGGTGCTACGACCTGTCACTCATTCAATTTCACCCCGCCTTCAAAACCAGCAGTGGCTGTGAACTGGCACAGACTCACTATGTAGTATGCGGAGCGCAGCGATTCAACGTAATATTTGAGTGTGGGGAGAGACTATCTCCTGAGTAACAACAGCAGTGTATTCATGACACTACACTGTGTGGGGAGAGACTATCTCCTGAGTAACAACAGCAGTGTATTCATGACACTATTGTGTGGGGATTCAAGATTCAAGATTCAAGATTTTTATTGTCACTCCATGGTACAAGTATTACGTGTGAAATTCTTGTGCTGTGGACTCCGTTTACAACATAGTACAAATATAACAGGGCATATGAGTGCAAAAACAACAAGAGACACAACAAGCAATAAGGCAGTATAGTGATAAGACAAGTCAGAGACAGTGGCATATTCACTGCACATAGGTGCACATGTCATGTGCATACTTTAGACGTGCTTAAACATTTTAAATTTGGCGTATTTGACATACAGGTGCAAATAGCATATTCCTTATTAAACATACAATTACACTCTGTGTTTTAAATTTGGATAAACTATCTCCTGAGTAACAACACCATTGTATTCATGACACTATACTGTGTGGGGAGAGACTATCTCCTGAGTAACAACAGCAGTGTATTCATGACACTACACTGGTGGGGAGAGACTATCTCCTGAGTAACAACAGCAGTGTATTCATGACACTACACTGTGTGGGGAGAGACTATCTTCACATGTCATGTGCATACTTTAGACGTGCTTAAACATTTTAAATTCGGCGTATTTGACATACAGGTGCAAATAGCATATTCCTTATTAAACATACAATTACACTCTGTGTTTTAAATTTGGATAAACTATCTCCTGAGTAACAACAGCAGTGTATTCATGACACTACACTGTGTGGGGAGAGACTATCTCCTGAGTAACAACAGCAGTGTATTCATGACACTACACTGTGTGGGGAGAGACTATCTCCTGAGTAACAACAGCAGTGTATTCATGACACTATTGTGTGGGGATTCAAGATTCAAGATTCAAGATTTTTATTGTCACTCCATGGTCCAAGTATCACGTGTGAAATTATTGTGCTGTGAACTCCGTTTACAACATAGTACAAATATAACAGGGCATATGAGTGCAAAAACAACAAGAGACACAACAAGCAATAAGGCAGTATAGTGATAAGACAAGTCAGAGACAGTGGCATATTCACTGCACATAGGTGCACATGTCATGTGCATACTTTAGACGTGCTTAAACATTTTAAATTCGGCGTATTTGACATACAGGTGCAAATAGCATATTCCTTATTAAACATACAATTACACTCGGTGTTTTAAATTTGGATAAACTATCTCCTGAGTAACAACACCATTGTATTCATGACACTACACTGTGTGGGGAGAGACTATCTCCTGAGTAACAACAGCAGTGTATTCATGACACTACACTGTGTGGGGAGAGACTATCTCCTGAGTAACAACAGCAGTGTATTCATGACACTACACTGTGTGGGGAGAGACTATCTCCTGAGTAACAACAGCAGTGTATTCATGACACTACACTGTGTGGGGAGAGACTATCTCCTGAGTAACAACAGCAGTGTATTCATCACACTACACTGTGTGTCAGCTGTTGCTTCACTATGCTCAGCTCATGAGCATGACAGCAAATCTGCAAGCAGCCGTTGACACAAATCAGCTCTAAAACGAAATCAAAGAATGAAAACATGCAGCCGAGCATGAACTAAAAATTAAACTAGCCGGAAAGGACTCACAACTTCTAAAACAACAGGACATTTTTGGTTTATTTTAGGGTAATTATTACATTACATGATGTCATTTAGCACATGCTTCTGTCCAAAGCAACGTTCAATATGTACATTTTGTCAACAATAAGTATTGTTCATCATTTAGAGAAAACTTTCATTCTGAGAAACAAACAAAAGATCAAATGCAAAATAAAACAAAGTTGCAAAATAAAGATATTTTAACCTCAACAAGACTTAAGACTAACAAGAAGACCTTGATTCTGTCTCATTAATTAATTTTCACAATAAAATGATCATGTTCTTACACCTGTGTGTTGTTAAAAACCTGTTCAGTTTTCCCAACACGAACACTGACTGATGGATCATGTTTGTTATTTACAGTAAAATGAGTAAAAACACATGAAAATACAAACATTGTTATTGTCTAAGTCAGTGGTTCCCAACCTTTTTACACCAAGTACCACCTGAGAAAGTAGTTGGCTCTCCAAGTACCACCATATGACCGACATTAAAATACAGTCTATTCAGCTATGCACAGTTCACGCAGGAGGCAAATTTATTCCAACCTGCAGCCTATGTGCTACTTGTGCTGGGTTGACTGCTGTCTTCACCTCCTTGTGCTTCATCGTTGCTGCTCTCCTCTACTACAGCTCTTTTACGATTCCCTCCCGTTTTGATCCACTTTAGCATCCCTCCTCGTCTTTGTTCACCACTTGTGTAACCATGCGGGGCGGGCAGGTAATTGTGCATGCACAACAGGTATAGTGTCCGTCAGAAACAAATATTTGTTTCTAAATCTCAAGACAACAAAATAAACCTCAATTTCAATGATCACAAGTTTATTTTCATTCGTAGTATTATTTTTTATAGATAAACATGTTTTACAATTGATTTTAAAGTTGGGTTTATTTCATAATTTAAACATTGGGATTCCAGGGAGTACCACCAGCAGGGGGGGGGCGCAAGTACCACCTACCTTGCGAAACACTGCCAATAATATTAATAATTATTATTATTATTTCACTTTCATATGTTTGAAAACTACTACTAATGACCACCATGGATTTTGCACAAAAACTTTTTTTTTTTTTTTTTTTTTTTTTTTTTTATAATTTTCACAGAGCCTTCCAAGTACCACCAGCAGGGGGCGCAAGTACCACCTACGGTACGCGTACCGTAGGTTGGGAACCACTGGTCTAAGGTGTGTGTGTGTGTGTGTGTGTGTGTGTGTGTGTGTGTGTGTGTGTGTGTTATCCTGTACAGAGTGAAGCCTCATCTCAGCACTGTGTTTAGTCAGCAGTGTGTTTCTCTCTCACTCCTCTATCTGACACAGAGACACTGAGCCTCCAAACTCAAGCCCCAACTTAAAGGTAAGTGCATTTAAGGACAGACTATTAAAGTTGTTCAGAAACCCAAACCCACGCTTAGCTCCAACACCAATCCTAAACCCAGGGTACACTGGTTCAGTGAACGTGTTGTTGAAGGTGTAGAGGTGGATCAGTGTGTCTGAGGAAACTGTGTAGAAAGACAAAGAGCCAGCAGGCCAGTCCAGATACACTGCGACTCTGTTAGACACAGAGGAGGAGGGGAGATGTAGGGCTGTTTCTATGTCATTGTGCCAGACATAGTAACCTTCAACATCAGAGCACCACAGCCTCCAGGACTTTTCATTAC
>NC_139628.1:6228273-6243273 GCF_964638095.1 Poromitra crassiceps
ATGGACATAGGGACAAGGTTAAGTATACATTTAGCAAAGGAATTACCCTGCTCCATGCTCTTTAAGACTGAATAATGACATCACACTACTGTTAATTTAAAATGAGTTATTCCTCTAAACCTGGCTTCAAATTCCCCAAATTTTTCGCACCGGCGCCGTTCGGCCCCCAGCTCTCAGCAAAATCTGGCCCTCTGGTAGCGAGGATATTTTTTTGTGGTCCTCTCTATCATCAAAGTTGTCCATCCCATGGGTTACGGCATGACAATATTTGTTCGCCCCCCGGCAACAATCTGGGTTTCTCATGTGGCCCCCCATGAAAAATAATTGCCCACCCCTGGCCTATATGAACAAAACTACTTTGGGAGATATTCACTGCATAACTCAGCCCTTTGATGTGTTTCAAATGGAATATCGTTCCATCAGCACCAATTTTTGTTATCACCATTTTGTATTAGTTTATAATGGTTTATATAATGTATATTGAATCTGAACTTGTTCATCCTCCAATTCTCTCCCTCTCTCTCTCTTCCCATCTCTCGCTCTCCCCATCTCTCTTTTCTCTCTCGCCCTCTCTCTTTCTTTCTCTCACTCCCTCCCTCTGCTTGCTCAGCGAGAAGGAAGCTGCTGTCACAGACGTGACGCTGTGGCTTTTAACGGGGGTGGACATGATCACACTTGGGTTTAAACACGCCCAATCTGGACGTTTGTGCCGAGTTGATGCAGAGCGCAGCGGGGCAACACGCCCCAAAACAGTGCTGCACGCAGCGCTATTCTGGCACAAATTACCAGGAAATGTGCATTATTTGTTACATCATTGGCACTTCGCCAAATTGTTTCCTCATTGGTTCTGTGTCACTTGGAATACTGCTCTGTGGTATGGTCATCAGCAGCTAAAGGTGTTCTTGAAAAATTGCAAGTTGCACAAAACAAAGCAGCTAGGCTGGTCCTTGGGTGCTCCCCTAGGGCTAGCGTAGCTGAAATGCATACACGTCTCACATGGCTCACTGTTGAGCAGAAACTCTTATCAATCCTACTTGTACATTTTCACAAGGTTATCAATACCCAAACTCCTGGCTTTCTCTTCGACAGCATAATTTATAGCTCACGTACTCACACACACTCCACCAGAGGGGCGAGCAGAGGTCAGTTGACTCTGCCTAGACCCAAAACTAACTTTATGAAGAAAACAGTCACATACAGATCGATAATGTCCTGGAATTGTCTGCCAGTAAACATTTCCTCCATCCATGGGAGGGCTGGTTTCAAACGGAAACTTAGATCCCATCTGCACTCACTAACACCAGCAAACACACTTTGAACACACAACTTTACTCAGTTCCTATTATGTCTGTCTTTTAATAGTATGTTTTAGAATAGCGTCTTTTAGATAGGTTGATCTAATGTAGCTGGCCAGCTACATAACCAGCTGACCAAACTGTTGTTGTTGTTTTGTTTTATATACTGCTCTTTACAGGTGCTCTGTGACGCACCTGTATTGCACTGCATTTTGCTATTTCTTATTATTTTAATAATTCTTATTTTTTACTATGTTATTTTACTACTGAACTTTACTGTCTACAGTTACTATTGCTGTAATGTATTGTGTATTGTGTTTGGACCCCAGGAAGACTAGCGGTCGTTTTGGCGGCAGCTAATGGGGATCCTTTTAAATAAACAAATAAACAAATAAACAAACAAAACGGGCCTTAATGCAAAATTACCGCCTTTGCGATGATAGAGCGCCATATGTCTTGTATCTTTTCATTGCTACTGAGAAACAGCTGATTGAAGTTGTGCAAATAGACCAATCACAGCTGATTATCATCTACTATAAGTTGGAGACGTACCCAGATGTTGCAGTGTGCGTTAAAGGCCCATTCCGTCGGTTCTGGCGAGAAATAAATGTGCACAAAGTGTTTTTTATTGGCAATGAGTGAATGCGCCTTGACATAACTTAAAAATGGCGACCAGGGGCGTTTCTCTCCGACCAGTCGTTCAGAAGATACATGGAAATACCTCAGTTTCGAAGGGGTTAGCATTTCCCGCCACAGCTAGAGGATGTGACGTCTGCGCGCGTTCATGAGCTTGCCTCTTGTCCTAGACGGCTAACAGGAAATGGCTAAAGTAGCTTTTAACGTTACGTTCGTCGCTGCTAGCAAAAGGAAACAACAACACAGACTCCAGAAAAAGTCCACACTAAATAAATAAATATTTATCTAATGAAGCCCGTCTGGCCAGACAGCAGCAATGTGACCGACATCGGGGGGAAACTAGAGTCAGGACTGTGTTTTCGGTTCATGAAGGGAACTTGCTGCTTGTAGCTACTGTAATGTGGTTTTGACCAGATAACGTTAGCTGCTTGCTAATGGGTTTTCAAGATTCAAGATTTTTATTGTCACTCCGTAGTACAAGTATCTGACCACCTGGTCAGAAACTCTGCTAACATTACCGTCTTGTGTGAATTAATGCAACCCTAACGTTACTACCGTTATGCTTATGGTCATGGAACATTATTGTTTGACTGCAGTTAGCTGCGGTGGTGAGTGCCTATTATAACCATAACGTTAGCTTGATGCTATACGCGGCTAACTAATAGATTTAGCTATATTTATAGAAATTACCACCAGCCGCACTAATAACGTTACTGTCTTGTGTTGATAATGAATCTCACAGTCGGAAATATGCCTAACGTTAGCCTACTGTCTGTTATGCTTACGGTACATTGTTTGACTGTTCAGTTTGGTCAACTCCAGGCATTACACGGTACCGTACATACAGGGGGAGCAGGCTATTTCCTGGCTTGTGCTAACGTGAGTATCCACTTCACCGCAGCCAACGCAAGCCAAAACACGGCCAAACATGCCACAATAATGTCCCCTAATTCATCCAGAATCCTTCCTGGGCATCTCGAGGCTGATCTGACCAATAAAGTGTCCAGGTTGCCGTTTTCAAGTGACTTTTATGAGTTAACGTTACAAAGCAACCAACAGCTCTGCTGTTGCCAGGCAACTGCTTGTGCACGTCTGAGTATGGTGCCCGCGCGTCAGCTCGTTCACACGCTGCCTGCAGTTACTCTAACGGCCACCGGCGTCAGTAAGAGTGAGTATTGACGGAATGGACCTTTAAGGTGTTTTTGATCTGTGTCTTTTTCGGTTTATAAAGTTTATTTTGATACAACTTAATGAGCAGCTATCGTGTAGATTGTTGTTGATCTCTTGCAGTAATTTCTTATTGAAAATACTGTACTATAAAACATTTACTGCAGCAATTCTGTGACATACTATTACTTTTTCAAATACTATCACACTCATACTGTTCTCACATTTTTTCATGTCAAGGAACCCTAAACTGAAACAAATTAGACCAGTGGTTCTCAACCTTTTTACACCAAGTACCCCCTGAGAAATTAGTTGGCTCTCCAAGTACCCCCATATGACCGACGTTAAAATACAGTCTATTCAGCTGCACAGTTTACGCAGGAGGCACACTTATTCCTAATAACATAATTTATTGTTAACTTTTGTCAGCCACAGCCACAATGTACAAAGGGGCAGCACTAGAACTAGCAAACTCAAACAAAATAACATTAAGAACTGTATTTCAGCAAATGTAGGCCTACTTCAAACACACACACTCTCTCTCTCTCTCTCTCTCTCTCACACACACACACACACACACACACACACACACACACACACACACACACAATAAGTGAGATCATTAAGAACACAATGAATGACAACAATAATAATGACTGCTTCATTCTCAAAAAGGCAAGTGAAAAAAATAAGATTAACAGCAGCATTTCAATTAATTCAAACACACACACGTGTGTCATGTGTGTCCCGAACAGAGAGAGAGAAATAAGCCATGTGTGCTGTGTCCGTCCGTGTACAGCGAGTGGACAGCTCCCGAACAGACAGAGTCAAATAGAGAGACAGACAGAGAGAGGCTGCAGGACGGCCGCGCGGCGACGCAGCACACGGAACAGAGAGGGAGAGAGATGTGTCATTATATCGTAATATTGGCTTCGGGCCTCACAACAGGCTCGGGCCAATTAATTTCATAACTCATCCGGGCCGGATCGGGCACGGGTCTGCATGTCACGGGCCGAGATTTCATGCCCGCGCAGCTCTCTAGCTCAGTGCCAGGCTTCGGCTTGTAGCTCTAAGGACAAGCCCACCGTCCTCGGTGCCCAGGGCCCGGGTTCAGTTGGGAGCTCTCCTTGGGTCCCATTCCCTTCATTGGGCCGCCCCCTGCAAGTGCAAGGAACCTGGCAGGGGACCCAGCGCACCTTGGTCCATGGCCACGGCCTGGCCTCTGTTTGCAGCACCCAGGTCAAGCCCACCGGTCAGCTCGCCAAGGTCTGGGCTCTGTGCCAGCCTTCGGCTTGTAGCTCTAGGGACACGCCCACCGTCCTCGGTGTCCAGGGCCCGAGTTCAGTTAGGAGCTCTCCTTGGGTCCCATTCCCTCGGTAAATGGTAAATTTTGCCCCCTTCTTTGGGGCGCCCCTGCCAGCGCAAGACGCCCAGCTCACCTTGGCCCATGGCCACGGCTGGGCCTCGGTTTGTAGTGCCCAGGACAAGCCCACCATGGACGGCACCGTGCTCCTGTCATCGGTCGGGAGCTCTCCTGTAGACCACACCTCCGGACACCGGCTCACCATCGTTGGGGCCCAGGGCCCGACTTTGGCTGGGAGCCTTCATGGGATCTATGTGCGGCCTCCAGGGTGTTCCACAGCGGTTCAGGCCGCCGAGTGGCGTTGCGAGCCCGCAGTCAATGGCGTACGACACCCGTCTTCGCTCTCTGGCTCAAAAGAGGACCAGCCCGACCTGGCGCGTCCCCTGGACGCGTCTATAGTCGGAGTTTGCGTGAAGGACTTTCCCCTGGCATGCCTAGCATTTGCGGAGCTAGCCGTGTGACAGGTGGGCGCAGCCTCTCACACCCTGCTCCCCCCGAATTCTCCCCCCAACCATGCTGCTCGCTAAGGGGGCGATATGCTCGGTCCCCAAGGCGGAGGAGCACTTGGGGTTTCTATCACAGGTACCTTGCCGTACCCAAGAAGGACGGTTCCTTGCGTCCGATTCTGGAGCTTGGCGCTGAGGGAGGTTCCCATTCCTAATGCTTTCCCTTCCCGCCTTTCAATTCGTTGAAGCCACAGGATTTCTTACTTCCATGGATCTGAAAGATGCGTTCTTCCATGTCCCCGTGGTTCGGAGCCACAGGAAATACCTGAGGATCTCCTTCCTGGGAAAAGCTTACGAGTTCTGCCGTTTGGCATGTCCTTGAGCACACGGACCTTCAATGTGTACGTGGAGACAGCCCTGGCTCCCCTCCGCTTGAGTGGGATTTGCGTCTCGACGATGCTCTCATAGTGGCGGACTCGAGGGTCCGCGCTGTGGAGCATACCAGGGCGGTGACAGATCACCTGCAGACCCTGGGGTTTTTAGTGAACTGGCAGAAGAGTTGCCTCGTCCCAGCGCAGGTTGCATCCTTCCTGGGGCTCGACCTGGACTCTCGGGCCATGCTGGCGCGCCTCTCGCCAGACTGACAGGCGTGCACCATGCACCAAGGGCGTTAAGTCTGGGTCCCTCCGTGTCAGTGCATCAGTGCCCTTTGGGGCTGGAAACCCTATTGTTATGTTCATTATTCTTATTCTTATTCTTCCGAGTGCTTTTCTTCTTTCTTAAGCATTTGTTCAAGGCTTGAACCCTTGGTATTACCGCTTGCGGCTATAACTTCATATTTTATTTCATGGCCAGATGTGGCCTTTCTTATCTCATAGTGCAAGTCGAGTTGTTTATGTGCTCTACCTAATTTTGAGTGAACATTGTTTTCATCATCATATTTTTCCAATCACTTGAGGATTGTCAAAGAAAAATATATTTTGATCAGAGAATGGTCACAGCTTTTTATTTCAGAGCACTCCAAATCACTCCAGTGACCCCCCCCCCCCTCTTCTAAATAGCATCCCCAAGAACTGAGTATTATGTTCTGAATTGTGAAGACCTATATGCCACTGGTCCATTTTGTGAATGTACTCTACTGCACCACCACTATTTGTGTCCTTGTACCATTTTCTTATATGTGGACATAAATAAATAGTTAAAATGTGTGTGGCCAGGGTCTGTTGTGTTTATTATTTGTTAAGTTCTTCAGTTCTTCAGTTTCATGAAGAAACATTTTTCAGCCATCTTTGTTCACAGTAGGATTTTAATAAATATATGACACATACTTGACCTTTCTATTTAAATAGGAATTTCATGTTTTCATTTTGGGGGAATTAAACACACACTTACACTTCCTCAGACCTGGTTTCAACATCTGCACTCCACCATGGTCCACACTGTGGGAACATTTACATAAAGTCTGATCAATACAATATATTTGATAAACAAACAATAATCATCATTCCTGAGCTTATAGTATGACAGAAAATGTGTCTTACTCAGCCTTCTAGCAGATGCTGTCTCTCCATACCTGAGAGATTCCATGCTTTTTTCATTTTTTTAACCTTTTATTTAACCAGGTAAGTCATTAAGAACAAATTCGTATTTACAATGGTGACCTGGCAAAAGGCACAGCCTCTTGAGGGAGAGGGGTAGGGACTAAAATACATTTAAAAAATAAATAAAATGACAACGGCCCATATCCAAATTGTTGCCACTGGCTGCAGTCTCCAGTGTGACACAGAAAATGTGTGTAACTCTCAGCCTTAACAGACGTTGGGCTCTATTTCCCCCCTGGTCTTAAATTTGCATTTATGGCTGGACGCAGAGCTATAAGTGGGCGTGGTCACGCGCATTCCCTAATTTTTCCTTGATGCTAAAAGCCAGAATGCCAAGAAGTGTTGGATTGGTGATCTCCAGTAAACCAATCACATTCTTCCCTTCCAACCTCCGATCCGCGGAGCGACTCCAGTCCGGTCAGAAAAGCCCTAGAAGCAAAGATCATGTAAGTCAGGAGGGGAAGAGAAGATGACTGGCAAAGATGTGAAAGAGAGAGTGAGAGAGGGGGAGAGCGAGTGAGAGACAGAGAGAGAGAGGGAGAGAGGGAGTGAGAGAGAGAGGGGAGAGAGAGAGTGAGATAGCAGCAGAGAGAGTGATTGAGAGTGAGAGGGAGAGAGTGAGTGAGATAGAGAGTGCAAGTGAGTGAAAGAGAGAGAGAGGGAGAAGTCTGTATCAGACGAGCATGCAGACACAACTGAGAGTTGAGTTTGGAAAGACATGTCCGCAAAATAGGATAACGCCGTGGGTGCATCCCCGGTGTTAATAGGGCCTGGTTTTGAAAAGCGTTAACCGCAAAATTAACGCCCGTTGGGAAGATCGCTTTAGGCTGGTATTTAAGGCCGAAACACCCATTCTGGCCTATTCCTAAGGCCACTTTAAGGCCAGGGGGAGAATAGAGCCCATTGTCTCTCCATTGCTGAGAGATTCGTCTCCACTGTGTCAGAGAAAATGTCTGTGACTCTCAGCCTTCTAGCAGATGTTGCCTCTCCATACCTGAGAGAGTCCAGTCTCCAGTGTGGATCCTCCATTCCAGCAGAGAGCAGCTTCACTCCTGAGGCTCCTGGATGATTGTAGCTCAGGTCCAGCTCTCGCAGATAGGAGGGGTTGGAGCTCAGAGCTGACGCCAGAGAGGCACAGCCTTCCTCTGTGAGCAGACAGCCTGACAGCCTACACAGACACACACACACACATGTGCGCGCACGAACGCACACACACACACGCATACACACATACACACACATGCACGCACGCACGCACGCACGCACACACACACACACACACACACACACACACACACACACACACACACACACACACACACACACACACACACACACACAGCAAGCACAATTGTACTGTCTCAAATGAAAATAGTTGAGCAAGTCATCAGCTCTGTGGCTTAATTTGGTTCAGTTTGACTTTTCCACTTTTCTGACAGAATCTTTGAAATCATTTCTGCTATTTCTGGTTTCAGCAACTGATGCTGCAAGTAGAGGAAATAGTGAAGTATCTTCATGGAAAGTAATTCACATAAACTACAAAACAATGCTAAATGTTGAGATTTCTTTCAGAGAATTTAGAGAAAGTTGTACTCACACAAGTACAATCTTTTTTAGATTCTCATGGCGTTCTTGTGGTATTCCAGTCTGGTTTTAAAGCCCTTCACAGCACTGAAACTGCACTTTTATAAGTTTTTAATTATCTTTTTTTAGCAACTGAATCTGGGGACTCTGCCATTCTTATGCTTTTAGACCTCAGAGCTGCATTCGACACAGGCTCCCGCCTGGAGCACTGTGTCGGCATCAAAGGCACTGCCCTGGAGTGGTTCAGGTCCTACTTGTCTTCTGTCAGCCTTGGTGACTCTGAGTCCTCCTCAGCACCCCTCCCCTGTGGGGTGCCCCAGGGTTCAATTCTTGGGCCAATCCTCTTCGCTCTCTATTTACTTCCCCTCAGGTCCATTCATACAGGAAGTATGGCATCTTGTTCCACTGCTACGCGGACGACACACAAATTGACCTGCCCCTGGAATGCATGGATGCAACTCCATGAACCCTTTGTTGAACTGTCTAAACGACATCAAAGCATTGATGGCCTTAAACTTTTTCAATTTCAATGACAGTAAAACTGAAGTGCTGATGTTTGGTCCCAGTGGTTCCCTTCACATGGACTTGGGCCCATTAGGACCATTTGTAAGACTCACTGTAACCAACCTGGGTGTGAAAATGGACAGTGATTTTAAACTTGACAAACTGATTAACTCTGTCCTGAAATCTAGCTTCTTCCAGTTGAGGCTTTTATCTAAGGTCAAGCCCTTTTTAATCTTTCTGGGACCTTGAAAAGCTCATTCATGCTTTTATTTCAAGCAGACTTGATTACTGTAATGCTCTTGATGTTGGAGTTAGCCAGGCCTCCCTCTCTCGCTTGCAACTCATGTTCAGGTCAGAACAGACCTTAGTTTGG
Organism: Poromitra crassiceps; assembly: GCF_964638095.1. Lineage (NCBI taxonomy): Eukaryota > Metazoa > Chordata > Actinopteri > Beryciformes > Melamphaidae > Poromitra > Poromitra crassiceps. The sequence continues at coordinate 6,237,243 of NC_139628.1, forward strand.
AGACATCAATTAAATTGAAAAAAAAGAAAGTAAATGGATCTGACCTCAGAACCTCCAGTCGACAGTGTGGACTCTGCAGTCCAGCAGAGAGCAGCTTCATTCCTGAATCTTGCAGGTCATTGTTACTCAGGTCCAGCTCTCTCAGACTAGAGGACTGCGAGCTGAGAACTGAGGCCAGAGCTTCACAGCTTCTCTCTGACAGATTACAGCCACTCAGCCTGAAGGAGCATTAGAAGACAAACAAGAACTTTGAAAACACGTTTTATTCTGCATGAATAAGGTGCAATATATCTGAATGAATCTATTTGGTTTTCTAGGCACTTACACAGATTTATTGGAGGCTTTGACCACTGGCAGCAGCCTAAGAAGAGCCTCCTCGGAAGCAGAGTATTTCTTCAGGTCAAACACATCCAGGTCTTCTTCAGATGACAGTAAGATAAAGACCAGAGCCGACCAATGAGCAGGGGAGAGTTTTCCTGTGGAGAGACTTCCTGATCTCAGGTACTGTTGGATCTCCTCCACTAGAGAATGGTCATTGAGCTCATTCAGACAGTGGAACAGATTGATGCTTCTCTCTGGAGACAGATTCTTCTTTATCTTCTCCTTGATGTACTGGACTGTTTTCTGATTGGTCTGTGAGCTACTTCCTGTCTTTTTCAGCAGGCCTCGTAGGAGATTCTGATTGGTCTGCAGTGAAAGACCCAGGAGGAAGCGCAGGAACAAGTCTAGGTGTCCATTTGGACTCTGTAAGGCCTTGTCCACAGCACTCTGGTAGAGGACATTTAGTTTAGATGAGACTCCTACCTTCAGAGACCACGAGGATTTTGATTGTGGTTCTGACAGCAGATTGACACCAGAGTTGATGAATGAGACGAGGACATGAACAGCAGCCAGAAACTCCTGAAGGCTCAGATGGACAAAGCAGAACACTCTGTCCCCATACCCACCACGCTCCTCTTTAAAGATCTGGGTGAACACTCCTGAGTACTGTGAAGCTGCTGTGATATCAAAGCCACACTCTTTCAGGTCTTCTTCATAGAAGATCAGGTTGCCTTTCTCCAGCTGCTCAAAAGCCAGTTTTCCCAGATAGAGAATCATCTCCTTATTCTCTGGCGTCCACTGTGAATCTGTTTCAGTTCTCCCATGAAACTTGACGTTCTGCCGTTTGGTCTGAATCACCAGGAAGTGGATGTACATCTCAGTCAGGGTCTTGGGCAGGTCTTCTCTGTTACTGGTTTTCAACACAGACTCCAGAACATTAGCAATCATGTAGCAGAAGACGGGGATGTGGCACATGATGTGGAGGGTTCGTGAAGTCTTGATGTGGAAGATGATGATGTTGGCCTGCTCCTCATCTCTGAATCTCTTCCTGAAGTACTCCTCCTTTTGTAGGTCATTGAAGCCTCTCACCTCTGTCACCACGTCAATGTACTCAGAAGGGATCTGATAGGCTGCTGCAGGTCGGGTGGTCATCCATATGCGAGCTTTGGGAAGCAGTTTCCCCCTGATGAGGTTTGTCAGCAGCACGTCCAGTGACGCTGACTCCGTAACATCAGTCAGGATCTCATTGTTCTGGAAGTCTAGAGGAAGTCGACACTCATCCAGACCATCAAAGATTAACGCAACGTTAAACTTGTCAAACCTGCAGATTCCTGCTTCTTTGGTGTCAGGAAAGAAGCGATGAATAAGTTCCACCAAGCTGCACACTCTATCTTTCTGCAGGTTCAGCTCTCGGAAAGTGAATGGAAATGTGAACTCTATATCCTGGTTGGCTTTGTCTTCAGCCCAGTCCAGAGTAAACTTCTTTGTTAAGACTGTTTTCCCAATGCCAGCCACTCCCTTTGTCATCACTGTTTTGGTTGGTTTATCTCTTCCAGGTAAGGGTTTAAAGATGTCTTGACATTTGATTGGTGTTTCTGGTCTCTGGCTTCTGGATGCTGCTTCAATCTGTGTGATCTCATGTTCATCATTGACACCTCCACTCTCTCCCACTGTCATGTCAAGCTCCGTGTAATTCTGATTCACAAGTGTCGGGTTTCCTGCTCTAGCAATCCCATCAAACACATACTGAAAGTTCTCCTTCATATTCCATTTGTGTTGACGTTGACACTCTGCAGACGTTTCTAAATAAATAAACAACAGAGGAAATCAATGAGAGGCAAGTAAAGAGTAATGCAATCATTTACTGATAATTTACACATTCACAACTCAACAGACTCTATTCAGCTCATTACTGCTGGGTTGGCAACAGGTCTTGACTGGTGTAAGGTATAAGGTAGCTGTTGTTGAGTCGGTTATTATTACTCAACCAGGACTTGCATGCAACCAATCGGATTCCACACTGTGCTGATCCCCATAAAGCTCTGGTTGCACCAAAAACGTATATGTTAACCAAGCAGCTAGCTGCACTTCTCATTTGCTGTTTGTTATGTGCATGTATGTAAACTACTTTGGGGAAAACCTTTCAGACAATACACACATTGGTAGTGATTGTATGAAAGCCCTGATACCCCTGAGGTTCTTTACTGGGATTATGGATAAAGTGATGATGCACCATGTACAAGGTGACTAAAGTGAGAATTTACCAACTGTCTATTAAAATCCATAGAAATTACATCAACACAAATACAATACAATGAACACATACTCTCACAAGGCTGCCTGTCTCTCTTCACATATATTGTCTGGATGTAGGTCAACAAAAGTAGATACAATGATAGCCTGCACTTTATATAAGACATAAGTTTAGATGAGTTCTATCTTTTTTCAAATGTCCCCTTTTTTAATCTTCCCATGACTTAACTCTGCATTAGATCCTTCCTGTTGATCTTCATTAAAACCTTCTCGGTCACCACCAGCATGTTTTCGCTGTAGGTCCGCTCCATCTCATCCACTGTCTCCAGCCTGTTTGCCTTCTCCAGTCGGCATATTGGGATTTTTGGGAAGCCTCCCAGGCTGTCAGCCTGCTGGAGGAACCACTTGAACTTCTCAAACTCTGCCTCTTTCAAATCCTCCAGCGTTTGCAAGAGCTTCTCTTTATCCGTCGCCATCGTTGCTCCCTGGTAAAATCACAGGAAATATTCAACTGTAAGAACCAACTTTATCCACTATAAAATGGCAGAAAGCTGTAAGAAATGTCAAAAATAAAAAACACAGAATCTTCAGCAAATTAAATTGTGAACGTTTTGAAAGGCTGATTGATGATACTTCATGTTGTGTATAACCAACCAGATCCAGATTTAGCCTATCAAATTTTCTTATCTCTATTCAACTCTGCTTTCAACACTTGTTTTCCACTTGTCCGATATTATTTGACAAATAATATGGTGAAAATAAAACGTTACAAATAATATTTGTAACCTTTACTAACTATAATTTACTGCACTCCCTCCACTACCAGCAGTATTAGGAGGTGCGTGCTACACTTATATAAAGGAACCAAGCAAACCGGTCATCTAGAGAATCGTGAGTGACCATGAAACATTTCACTTGGAGCAAAGAATATAAATAAAAAATAAAAATTATTGCAAATTTGTATTTTTTTTTAATTTTTGCTGCAAGTGTAATCTTTCATGGTCACTCACAATTATCTGGAAGACCGGTTGGCTTGGTTCCAGGCTTAAAACTCTTTATATAAGGATTTTTCAAATTGTCTAAAAAAATTGAGAAAATGAAATGGGGAAATTTCTTGTGGAACAAGAAGTGGGCTGTCGAGCTATATTGTAGCCCAGGTCGTGTTTGTTTATTTATTTTGAAAATTGACAAGCAACCCCATCAAATTATATAGGCAAATACTAAGCTACCCCAGTGAAAAATAACCTTTATTTATGACATCACTGATGATGTCATCAGTGGGATTTATGACATCACTGATTATGTCATCAGTGGGACAAACGGCTCTCTCCCCCAGTCTCTCCCCCCCCCTCTTTCTCTCTCCCCTCTCTCTCCCGCTCCTCTCTCTCCCTCCCTCTCCTCCTCTCCCTCTCCTCTCTCTCCCTCAGTCTCTCTGCCTCTCCCTCAGTCTCTCTCGTGACTTTGTGTGTGTGAGTGAATTTATGGATTTATGACATCACTGATGATGTCATCAGTGGGACATACAGACAGATAGCTCCCATTTATATACGGATCATGTGTTTTGCACTGAACCCTCGCTAATTTCCGACCCTGATACAGACACGCAGACACACAACTTCAACTTTATTTTATAGATTCTGATTCTGAAAATGTCAAGTATACAATGCACTGAACTTTTTGACCTGGCTTTAAAATCTCTTGAAACGTTTAAAATGTTACTCTTTATTTTTACAGACATATATATCCTGTTTATGGTTTGCACTTTTGCTCCATCAGAAATAAAAATATGTTTTACCTCGGAAGATGTTTGCCTGGCGAATTCACAGCATCTAGATCAAGTCAGATACTTTCTGCCTTCAGCTGTAGACAGAGACAGACATAGAGAAGATGCTGCTTATTCTCTTTTGTGAATTCTTGGTGTCTGTAAACATTGATTGATTAATTGATTGATTGATTGATTGATTGATTGATTGATTGATTGAAACTATTTATTTCAAACAGTTAAAACAATACATAAAGTTAAAAAAAAAACAGTAAACATAACAGTCTAATAGACTTCATCAAAAGGAAAATACGTAAACTCAAACATAAAAAAGGTGAACTGTTTGAAAAAACATTTGATATGTATGACGGAGTATTAGGGCCATGCATGATGAAAAATAAAAATTACATGAGGATTTTTTTTGTTTTGTTTCCAATGACAGGAAGGGGGGGAGAATTAGTTTCCATTTTGAGAAAAAAAGTGCAAGTTTTGTGAAAAAAGTAATTCTGTGAAATTTTGAAATTTCAGTATTAAAGGTCCTATCCGTAAGTTCTAACTATTACTGACACCAGTGGCCGTTGGAGTAACTGCAGGCAGCGTTTGAACGAGCTGACGCGCGGGCACCATACTCGCACAAGCAGCTCCCTGGCAACAGCTGTTGCCAAGCAACAGCAACCAACCAACAGTTGGTTGCTTTGTAACATTAACTCATAAAAGTCACTTGAAAACACCAACTAGACAATTTAAAAGGCAGATCAGCCTCGACATGCCCAGGAAGGATTCTGGATGAATTATTAGATGTTATTGTGGCCTGTTTGGTCGTGTTTTGGCTTGCATTTGCTGCGGGGAAATGGATAAGGATAATCACGTTACCATGAGCCAGGAACTACCCTGCTTCCCCTGTAGTAATGCCTGGAGTTGACCAAACTGAACAATCAAACAATGTTTCATAAGCATAACAGTAACGTTAGGCATATTTACGACTGTTATATTAATTATCCACACAAGACGGTAACGTTATTAGTGGAGCCCCGGTGGTAATTTCTATGAATATAAATCAATATTAGTTAGCCGCAATTAGCATCAAGCTAACATTATACTAATGTGCAGTCCCACTGCAGCTAACTGCAGTCAGAGCCTTCTCCGCCGGTACCGTCTAATAGTTGACCAAACTGAACAAACAGTGTACCATAATAAGCATAACAGACAGTAACCTTAGGCATATTTACGACTGTTACATTCATTATCAACAAAAGACGGTAACGTTAAAGAATAGAATAGAATAGAATATAACTTTATTTGCCATTTCAACACATGGTTGATTGGAAATTGTCTTGGTGCAGAAGTGCTCACATAGACACAGAGACATAGATGCAGATAGTTCCATACATACAAAACAAAGAAGTAATAAAAAGGATAATAACGACATTTTAAAAGACAATTCATGGAACCTGTTAAAAAAGCAGAGTGCCACAGTGCCACAGGGAGCTAAAAAATGCTAGATAAAAAGTATTTAAAAAGTATTTAACACATTCACTGCCAACAGTTTTTTCCAATCAATAGGTAGCTTCTGCCAAGGTTTTTTTTGAGGATTCTGGCTCATCTTTCAAGAGCCTAGTCCTAGCCTTTCTGCTACGACTTTGTGAACACAAAATATCTCAAAAGAACTAATAGAATGTGTGCCTTCTCACACTT
>NC_139628.1:6250773-6378273 GCF_964638095.1 Poromitra crassiceps
GACTAAAATCTTGATTTTTTAAATCGCTAAATATACCTATTTACTGGTTATATAACGACTCAATTTGATGTGGGATGGATAGTCCATACTCTCCTTTGTGTAATTATAAAAAAGAAAAAAAAAAGGCATTTTTTCACATATCAAACTACTAACTCCAATTGCGCGATTTCGACTTGGCGAGATTGTACTCAATTTACCAGAGGGTGACACATATCGCAACGGTGCGTTTTTTTTCAAAAACCACGAAAGTGTTGTGCAGGACACTCATCACATGATGTGTGCTTTGGTTTGGTGAAGATTGGACAAAATTTCAAGGAGGAAGCGCAAAAAAACTGTTTTGGACAAAATTCAAAATGGCGGAAAATCTAGTTGGCGGAAAGGGGCGTGGCCTAGTTGAGTAGATGCGGGAGGACCCAAGGAATCCAGGGAAAAAATAAGTTTGACGATAGACCCCACGGTTCAAAAGTTATGGACCAAAAGGTAAGGAGGGCTGTTATAGCGCCACCATCTTGTCAATTGGTGCAATTTTTCCGTGGATAGTAAAAGACCCCTCTGTGAACCTCCCTAACAAGTTTCGTAGCTGTACCTTGTATGGTTTCTGAGATACAGCTAATTTAATGTGTTATTTTTGTCTACATCATTCTCTCTACCCAAGATGCAACACTCCTGCTCAGAGTTACTGTTAAGCTATATGTATGTGGTCAAATCACACTGGATTCCTGCTTCCAGTACACTTTTTGCATGTGTTTTTTAACAGAGAAGAGTTGGAGCTGCTGAAAACATACAGTATGCAAATTAGAGCGAGACCATGAGTGATATACCCACTGTGATACAAGTATAGGTGTGTCTGTTGTCTGTTCAATAGCGTGCGTGCCAAGTGACAAGGACAAGTGTCAAGTGTCATACAAGAAGGAAGGCTGGCCATAATGACAATGAATCTGCACTTCCTGCCGCCCTTCAAAATCAAACAATTTAGAAGGTACAGGTACTGAATGCTGCTATAGCGCCCCCTTTTGGTCGAATTGCACCAAATTTGACACGCATGGTCTGGGATGGTCTCCGAAGACCTCCTGCAAGTTTCGTGAAGATTCCTTAATCGGTCATGAAGTAATGACAATTTAGCTGTGAGGCCACGCCCCTCTCAACTTTAACGATCAATATCTCCGAAACGAAAGGAGATTTCAAAGGTTTCAAAAAGCCAGTTTGTAGAGCTTGCTCCATAGATGCTTCCTGGTGATGGTGGTGCAAATCGGTCCAACGGTCTAGGAGGAGATGTCAAAAAGGTGTTTTCCAAACTTTTCCAAATATCTCAAAAACTTTCCAGGCGGACATTGAGGGTCCTTATGGCAAATTTGTAGAGCAGGTCCACCTGAACATCTGGAAAAAAAAAGTTTGAAAATCGGACCAACGGCGTGGAAGTTATGTCCTTTAACGTAAAACTGTCGATTATAGCGCCACCTTCAGGCCGATTCGAAAAATCTTTTTTGAGCACCTACCAGCCAACAATATCTGTCATTGGGCCAAATGTCAGGTCTCTACCATTTACCAACTCACGGGAATTTGCGTTGGGGCAGATGAACAACAAGAAGAATAATAATAATAATAATAATAATAATAATAATAAACCGGGTGAAAAACAATAGGGTTTCAGCCCCTTCAGGGCTTGAACCCCTAAATATAGCCGCAAGCGGCGATGGGCGGGGTTCAAGCCTTGCGCAGATGACAAAGCTTCTGATTCTGACTAGGACATCCTCCTTGATATATCTGACAAGTTTCGCGATCATTGGACAAACAGGTGTGGAGTTACAGCCTTTTTTATGTTAAGCCACGCCCATTTCTGGCGTTTATGGCGCCCCCTTTTGGTCGAATTGCATAAAATTTGACACACATGGTCTAGGATGGTCTCCGAAGACCTCCTGCAAGTTTCGTGAAGATTCCTTAATCGGTCATGAAGTTATGACAATTTAGCTGTGAGGCCACGCCCTCTCACAACTTTAACGATCAATATCTCCGAAACTAAAGTAGATTTCAAAAATCCACCAATCACGATTGTAGAGCTTGCTCAATAGATGCTTCCTGTCGATTCTAGTGCAAATCGGTCCAACGGTCTAGGAGGAGATGCAAAAAATGTGTTTTCCAAACTTTTCCAAATATCTCAAAAACTTTCCAGGCGGACCTTGAGGAAACTGGGGGGTACTTTGAAGAGCAGGTTCACCTGAACATCTGGAAAAAAAAAGTTTGAAAATCGGACCAACGGCGTGGAAGTTATGGCCTTTCAAAGTTTGAAATTTGAACCCCTAATTATAGCGCCCCCATTAGGCCGATTCACAAAATATTTCTGGAGCATCTAGGAACCAACCATATCTGTCAGTGGGCCAAATCTCATGTCTCTGCAGTATACCAACTCACGGGAATTTGCAATGAGGCAGAGAGGAAAAGAAAAAATAAACCATAATATAGCCGCAAGCGGCGATGGGCGGGGTTCAAGCCTTGCGCAGATGACAAAGCTTCTGATTCTGACTAGGACATCCTCCTTGATATATCTGACAAGTTTCGCGATCATTGGACAAACAGGTGTGGAGTTACAGCCTTTTCTATGTTAAGCCACGCCCATTTCGGGCGTTTATGGCGCCCCCTTTTGGTCGAATTGCACAAAATTTGACACACATGGTCTAGGATGGTCTCCGAAGACCTCCTGCAAGTTTCGTGAAGATTCCTTAATCGGTCATGAAGTTATGACAATTTAGCTGTGAGGCAACGCCCCTCTCAACTTTAACGATCAATATCTCCGAAACTAAAGTAGCTTTCAAAAATCCACCAATCACGATTGTAGAGCTTGCTCCATAGATGCTTCCTGTCGATTCTAGTGGAAATCGGTCCAACGGTCTAGGAGGAGATGCAAAAAATGTGTTTTCCAAACTTTTCCAAATATCTCAAAAACTTTCCAGGCGGACATTGAGGGTCCTTATGGCAAATTTGTAGAGCAGGTCCACCTGAACATCTGGAAAAAAAAAGTTTGAAAATCGGACCAACGGCGTGGAAGTTATGGCCTTTAACGTAAAACCGTCGATTATAGCGCCACCTTCAGGCCGATTCGAAAAATCTTTTTTGAGCACCTACCTGCCAACAATATCTGTCATTTGGCCAAATGTCAGGTCTCTACCATTTACCAACTCACGGGAATTTGCGTTGGGGCAGATGAAAAAGAAGAAGAATAATAATAATAAACCAGCACAAAAACAATAGGGTTTCAGCCCCTTCGGGGCTTGAACCCCTAATAAACCGGGTGAAAAACAATAGGGTTTCAGCCCCTTCAGGGCTTGAACCCCTAATAATAAACCAGCACAAAAACAATAGGGTTTCAGCCCCTTCAGGGCTTGAACCCCTAATAATAAACCGGGTGAAAAACAATAGGGTTTCAGCCCCTTCAGGGCTTGAACCCCTAATAAACCGGGTGAAAAACAATAGGGTTTCAGCCCCTTCAGGGCTTGAACCCCTAATAAACCGGCACAAAAACAATAGGGTTTCAGCCCCTTCAGGGCTTGAACCCCTAATAAATGGGAAACGGAAGGTGCGATGGTGATTCCGCACGGGCCTCCTAAAGCTACTTTTCCACCCCGAGTCCAACGCCGCCATCCCTGAGCCTCTATGAGTTATGGTTGCGGAGATACGTTGCTGTAGCGCCCCCCATAGGCAAACAATAGCGCCCCCTACAGGCCAAATGACACTTTCTTTTCTGAAATCAGCTCAGAAGTGTCAAGTGTCATACAAGAAGGAAGGCTGGCCATAATGGCAATGAATCAGCACTTCCTGCCGCCCTTCAAAATCAAACAATTTAGAAGGTACAGGTACTGAATGCTGCTATAGCGCCCCCTTTTGGTGGAATTGCACCAAATTTGACACGCACGGTCTGGGATGGTCTCCGAAGACCTCCTGCAAGTTTCGTGAAGATTCCTTAATCGGTCATGAAGTTATTACAATTTAGCTGTGAGGCCACGCCCTCTCACAACTTTAACGATTAATATCTCCGAAACAAAAGGAGATTTCAAAGGTTTCAAAAAGCCAGTTTGTAGAGCTTGCTCCATAGATGCTTCCTGGCGATGGTGGTGCAAATCGGTCCAACGGTCTAGGAGGAGATGTCAAAAATGTGTTTTCCAAACTTTTCCAAATATCTCAAAAACTTTCCAGGCGGACATTGAGGGTCCTTATGGCAAACTTGTAGAGCAGGTTCACCTGAACATCTGGAAAAAAAAAGTTTGAAAATCGGACCAACGGCGTGGAAGTTAAGGCCTTTAACGTAAAACCATCAATTATAGCGCCACCTTCAGGCCGATTCGAAAAATCTTTTTTGAGCACCTACCTGCCAACAATATCTGTCATTGGGCCAAATGTCAGGTCTCTACCATTTACCAACTCACGGGAATTTGCGTTGGGGCAGATGAACAACAAGAATAAATATAGCCGCAAGCGGCGATGGGCGGGGTTCAAGCCTTGCGCAGATGACAAAGCTTCTGATTCTGACTAGGACATCCTCCTTGATATATCTGACAAGTTTCGCGATCATTGGACAAACAGGTGTGGAGTTACAGCCTTTTTTATGTTAAGCCACGCCCATTTCTGGCGTTTATGGCGCCCCCTTTTGGTCGAATTGCACAAAATTTGACACACATGGTCTAGGATGGTCTCCGAAGACCTCCTGCAAGTTTCGTGAAGATTCCTTAATCGGTCATGAAGTTATGACAATTTAGCTGTGAGGCCACGCCCTCTCTCAACTTTAACGATCAATATCTCCGAAACGAAAGGAGATTTCAAAGGTTTCAAAAAGGCAGTTTGTAGAGCTTGCTCCATAGATGCTTCCTGGCGATGGTGGTGCAAATCGGTCCAACGGTCTAGGAGGAGATGCAAAAAATGTGTTTTCCAAACTTTTCCAAATATCTCAAAAACTTTCCAGGCGGACATTGAGGGTCCTTATGGCAAATTTGTAGAGCAGGTACACCTGAACATCTGGAAAAAAAAAGTTTGAAAATCGGACCAACGGCGTGGAAGTTAAGGCCTTTAACGTAAAACCATCGATTATAGCGCCACCTTCAGGCCGATTCGAAAAATCTTTTTTGAGCACCTACCAGCCAACAGTATCTGTCATTGGGCCAGGTTTCAGGTCTCTACCATTTACCAACTCACGGGAATTTGCGTTGGGGCAGATGAACAACAAGAATAATAATAATAAATATAGCCGCAAGCGGCGATGGGCGGGGTTCAAGCCTTGCGCAGATGACAAAGCTTCTGATTCTGACTAGGACATCCTCATTGATACAGCTGACAAGTTTCGCGATCATTGGACAAACAGGTGTGGAGTTACATCCTTTTTATGTTAAGCCACGCCCATTTACGGCGTTTATGGCGCCTCCTTTTGGTGGAATTGCACCAAATTTGACACGCATGGTCTGGGATGGTCTCCGAAGACCTCCTGCAAGTTTCGTGAAGATTCCTTAATCGGTCATGAAGTTATGACAATTTAGCTGTGAGGCCACGCCCTCTCTCAACTTTAACGATCAATATCTCTGAAACTAAAGTAGATTTTCAAAAATGCAAAAAGCACGGTTGTAGAGCTTGCTCCAAAGATGCTTCCTGGAGATTCTAGTGCAAATCGGTCAAACGGTCTAGGAGGAGATGCAAAAAATGTGTTTTCCAAACTTTTCCAAATATCTCAAAAATTTTCCAGGCGGACATTGAGGGTCCTTATGGCAAATTTGTAGAGCAGGTCCACCTGAACATCTGGAAAAAAAAAGTTTGAAAATCGGACCAACGGCGTGGAAGTTAAGGCCTTTAACGTAAAACCATCGATTATAGCGCCACCTTCAGGCTGATTCGAAAAATCTTTTTTGAGCACCTACCAGCCAACAATATCTGTCATTGGGCCAACTTTCAGGTCTCTACCATTTACCAACTCACGGGAATTTGCGTTGAGGCAGATGAAAAACAACAAGAATAATAATAATAATAATAATAATAAACCGGCACAAAAACAATAGGGTTTCAGCCCCTTCAGGGCTTGAACCCCTAAATATAGCCGCAAGCGGCGATGGGCGGGGTTCAAGCCTTGCGCAGATGACAAAGCTTCTGATTCTGACTAGGACATCCTCCTTGATATATCTGACAAGTTTCGCGATCATTGGACAAACAGGTGTGGAGTTACAGCCTTTTTTATGTTAAGCCACGCCCATTTCTGGCGTTTATGGCGCCCCCTTTTGGTCGAATTGCACAAAATTTGACACACATGGTCTAGGATGGTCTCCGAAGACCTCCTGCAAGTTTCGTGAAGATTCCTTAATCGGTCATGAAGTTATGACAATTTAGCTGTGAGGCCACGCCCCTCTCAACTTTAACGATCAATATCTCCGAAACTAAAGTAGATTTTCAAAAATGCAAAAAGCACGGTTGTAGAGCTTGCTCCAAAGATGCTTCCTGGAGATTCTAGTGCAAATCGGTCAAACGGTCTAGGAGGAGATGCAAAAAATGTGTTTTCCAAACTTTTCCAAATATCTCAAAAACTTTCCAGGCGGACATTGAGGGTCCTTATGGCAAATTTGTAGAGCAGGTCCACCTGAACATCTGGAAAAAAAAAGTTTGAAAATCGGACCAACGGCGTGGAAGTTAAGGCCTTTAACGTAAAACCATCGATTATAGCGCCACCTTCAGGCCGATTCGAAAAATCTTTTTTGAGCACCTACCAGCCAACAATATCTGTCATTGGGCCAAATGTCAGGTCTCTACCATTTACCAACTCACGGGAATTTGCGTTGGGGCAGATGAACAAGAAGAATAATAATAATAATAATAATAAACCGGGTGAAAAACAATAGGGTTTCAGCCCCTTCAGGGCTTGAACCCCTAATAATAATAAACCGGGTGAAAAACAATAGGGTTTCAGCCCCTTCAGGGCTTGAACCCCTAATAATAATAAATATAGCCGCAAGCGGCGATGGGCGGGGTTCAAGCCTTGCGCAGATGACAAAGCTTCTGATTCTGACTAGGACATCCTCCTTGATATATCTGACAAGTTTCGCGATCATTGGACAAACAGGTGTGGAGTTACAGCCTTTTTTATGTTAAGCCACGCCCATTTCTGGCGTTTCTGGCGCCCCCTTTTGGTGGAATTGCACCAAATTTGACACACATGGTCTAGGATGGTCTCCGAAGACCTCCTGCAAGTTTCATGAAGATTCCTTAATCGGATGGACCAGGGCCTGACAGGGACCAGGGCCTGACAGGGACCAGGGCCTGACAGGCTGCATGGACCAGGGCCTGACAGGCTGTGTGGACCAGGGCCTGACAGGGACCAGGGCCTGACAGGCTGTGGGGACCAGGGCACGACAGGCTGTGTGGACCAGGGCCTGACAGGCTGTGTGGCCTAGGGCCTGACAGGGACCAGGGCCTGACAGGCTGTGTGGACCAGGGCCTGACAGGCTGTGTGGACCAGGGCCTGACAGGGACCAGGGCCTGACAGGCTGTGTAGACCAGGGCCTGACAGGCTGCGTGGACCAGGGCCTGACAGGCTTGACAGGCTGTGTGGACCAGGGCCTGACAGGCTGCGTGGACCAGGGCCTGACAGGCTGCGTGGACCAGGGCCTGACATGAATGGCTGCTGGCCTCTGGCAGGCCTATGTCATATTCATGGTAAACACAAGCCCTCTTGCACGCAGCAACACACACCGTTTTAATGTTACTTTTAGTAGCGTAGAGTGAGCATTGATAAGAAGCGTCAACTACTCCATTGCAACAGCGCACAAGAGACCGGCCATTTTGGGGTGCAACAAGTCTCTATTGTCCCCGTTTTCCACACCACAATGGCCGTGCTGCTGTTGTAAATGGTCGCTTCTTTCCTTCAATACTCTTCGTTACTGTTCGACAACAATACACACATAACGCGATACTAAAACCCACGTTCAACCATAACTAGATGGTCGCACAGTCCCTAAAACAGAAACAAGACATAACGATAGTTAGGGATCATGATTAAACTCACCTAGTACTAGGTGAGGAAAAGCCAGAGGTGTTGCACTTCCTGCATCAGTTTTAATCCACACAGACTGTCCTCATCAGTGATCCTCCATGTTGTCACTTGTAAACAGAGCTTTGCACCCCGCCCCCATGTAACACGCTGAATTCTATTGATGTGGCTCATTGGCCGAAACTCGGAACAATAGCAGACATTAAGCCAGTGAAACGCCGCATGCAAATGAATGAAAAACCCCCCTCAGCTAGGCGACTCAAGACTAAAATCTTGATTTTTTAAATCGCTAAATATACCTATTTACTGGTTATAAAACGACTCAATTTTATGTGGGATGGATAGTCCATACTCTCCTTTGTGTAATTATAAAAAAGAAAAGAAAAAGGCATTTTTTCACATATCAAACTACTAACTCCAATTGCGCGATTTCGACTTGCCGAGATTGTACTCAATTTACCAGAGGGTGACACATATCGCAACGGTGCGTTTTTTTCAAAAACCACGAAAGTGTTGTGCAGGACACTCATCACATGATGTGTGCTTTGGTTTGGTGAAGATTGGACAAAATTTCAAGGAGGAAGCGCAAAAAAACTGTTTTGGACAAAATGCAAAATGGCGGAAAATTTAGTCTGACGGAAAGGGGCGTGGCCTAGTTGAGTAGATGCGGGAGGACCCAAGGAATCCAGGGAAAAAATAAGTTTGATGATAGACCCCACGGTTCAAAAGTTATGGACCAAAAGGTAAGGAGGGCTGTTATAGCGCCACCATCTTGTCAATTGGTGCAATTTTTCCGTGGATAGTAAAAGACCCCTCTGTGAACCTCCCTAACAAGTTTCGTAGCTGTACCTTGTATGGTTTCTGAGATACAGCTAATTTAATGTGTTATTTTTGTCTACATCATTCTCTCTACCCAACATGCAACACTCCTGCTCAGAGTTACTGTTAAGCTATATGTATGTGGTCAAATCACACTGGATTCCTGCTTCCAGTACACTTTTTGCATGTGTTTTTTAACAGAGAAGAGTTGGAGCTGCTGAAAACATACAGTATGCAAATTAGAGCGAGACCATGAGTGATATACCCACTGTGATACAAGTATAGGTGTGTCTGTTGTCTGTTCAATAGCGTGCGTGCCAAGTGACAAGGACAAGTGTCAAGTGTCATACAAGAAGGAAGGCTGGCCATAATGACAATGAATCTGCACTTCCTGCCGCCCTTCAAAATCAAACAATTTAGAAGGTACAGGTACTGAATGCTGCTATAGCGCCCCCTTTTGGTCGAATTGCACCAAATTTGACACGCATGGTCTGGGATGGTCTCCGAAGACCTCCTGCAAGTTTCGTGAAGATTCCTTAATCGGTCATGAAGTAATGACAATTTAGCTGTGAGGCCACGCCCCTCTCAACTTTAACGATCAATATCTCCGAAACGAAAGGAGATTTCAAAGGTTTCAAAAAGCCAGTTTGTAGAGCTTGCTCCATAGATGCTTCCTGGTGATGGTGGTGCAAATCGGTCCAACGGTCTAGGAGGAGATGTCAAAAAGGTGTTTTCCAAACTTTTCCAAATATCTCAAAAACTTTCCAGGCGGACATTGAGGGTCCTTATGGCAAATTTGTAGAGCAGGTCCACCTGAACATCTGGAAAAAAAAAGTTTGAAAATCGGACCAACGGCGTGGAAGTTATGGCCTTTAACGTAAAACCGTCGATTATAGCGCCACCTTCAGGCCGATTCGAAAAATCTTTTTTGAGCACCTACCTGCCAACAATATCTGTCATTTGGCCAAATGTCAGGTCTCTACCATTTACCAACTCACGGGAATTTGCGTTGGGGCAGATGAAAAAGAAGAAGAATAATAATAATAAACCAGCACAAAAACAATAGGGTTTCAGCCCCTTCGGGGCTTGAACCCCTAATAAACCGGGTGAAAAACAATAGGGTTTCAGCCCCTTCAGGGCTTGAACCCCTAATAAACCGGGTGAAAAACAATAGGGTTTCAGCCCCTTCAGGGCTTGAACCCCTAATAAACCGGCACAAAAACAATAGGGTTTCAGCCCCTTCAGGGCTTGAACCCCTAATAAATGGGAAACGGAAGGTGCGATGGTGATTCCGCACGGGCCTCCTAAAGCTACTTTTCCACCCCGAGTCCAACGCCGCCATCCCTGAGCCTCTATGAGTTATGGTTGCGGAGATACGTTGCTGTAGCGCCCCCCATAGGCAAACAATAGCGCCCCCTACAGGCCAAATGACACTTTCTTTTCTGAAATCAGCTCAGAAGTGTCAAGTGTCATACAAGAAGGAAGGCTGGCCATAATGGCAATGAATCAGCACTTCCTGCCGCCCTTCAAAATCAAACAATTTAGAAGGTACAGGTACTGAATGCTGCTATAGCGCCCCCTTTTGGTGGAATTGCACCAAATTTGACACGCACGGTCTGGGATGGTCTCCGAAGACCTCCTGCAAGTTTCGTGAAGATTCCTTAATCGGTCATGAAGTTATTACAATTTAGCTGTGAGGCCACGCCCTCTCACAACTTTAACGATTAATATCTCCGAAACAAAAGGAGATTTCAAAGGTTTCAAAAAGCCAGTTTGTAGAGCTTGCTCCATAGATGCTTCCTGGCGATGGTGGTGCAAATCGGTCCAACGGTCTAGGAGGAGATGTCAAAAATGTGTTTTCCAAACTTTTCCAAATATCTCAAAAACTTTCCAGGCGGACATTGAGGGTCCTTATGGCAAACTTGTAGAGCAGGTTCACCTGAACATCTGGAAAAAAAAAGTTTGAAAATCGGACCAACGGCGTGGAAGTTAAGGCCTTTAACGTAAAACCATCAATTATAGCGCCACCTTCAGGCCGATTCGAAAAATCTTTTTTGAGCACCTACCTGCCAACAATATCTGTCATTGGGCCAAATGTCAGGTCTCTACCATTTACCAACTCACGGGAATTTGCGTTGGGGCAGATGAACAACAAGAATAAATATAGCCGCAAGCGGCGATGGGCGGGGTTCAAGCCTTGCGCAGATGACAAAGCTTCTGATTCTGACTAGGACATCCTCCTTGATATATCTGACAAGTTTCGCGATCATTGGACAAACAGGTGTGGAGTTACAGCCTTTTTTATGTTAAGCCACGCCCATTTCTGGCGTTTATGGCGCCCCCTTTTTGTCGAATTGCACAAAATTTGACACACATGGTCTAGGATGGTCTCCGAAGACCTCCTGCAAGTTTCGTGAAGATTCCTTAATCGGTCATGAAGTTATGACAATTTAGCTGTGAGGCCACGCCCTCTCTCAACTTTAACGATCAATATCTCCGAAACGAAAGGAGATTTCAAAGGTTTCAAAAAGGCAGTTTGTAGAGCTTGCTCCATAGATGCTTCCTGGCGATGGTGGTGCAAATCGGTCCAACGGTCTAGGAGGAGATGCAAAAAATGTGTTTTCCAAACTTTTCCAAATATCTCAAAAACTTTCCAGGCGGACATTGAGGGTCCTTATGGCAAATTTGTAGAGCAGGTACACCTGAACATCTGGAAAAAAAAAGTTTGAAAATCGGACCAACGGCGTGGAAGTTAAGGCCTTTAACGTAAAACCATCGATTATAGCGCCACCTTCAGGCCGATTCGAAAAATCTTTTTTGAGCACCTACCAGCCAACAGTATCTGTCATTGGGCCAGGTTTCAGGTCTCTACCATTTACCAACTCACGGGAATTTGCGTTGGGGCAGATGAACAACAAGAATAATAATAATAAATATAGCCGCAAGCGGCGATGGGCGGGGTTCAAGCCTTGCGCAGATGACAAAGCTTCTGATTCTGACTAGGACATCCTCATTGATACAGCTGACAAGTTTCGCGATCATTGGACAAACAGGTGTGGAGTTACATCCTTTTTATGTTAAGCCACGCCCATTTACGGCGTTTATGGCGCCTCCTTTTGGTGGAATTGCACCAAATTTGACACGCATGGTCTGGGATGGTCTCCGAAGACCTCCTGCAAGTTTCGTGAAGATTCCTTAATCGGTCATGAAGTTATGACAATTTAGCTGTGAGGCCACGCCCTCTCTCAACTTTAACGATCAATATCTCTGAAACTAAAGTAGATTTTCAAAAATGCAAAAAGCACGGTTGTAGAGCTTGCTCCAAAGATGCTTCCTGGAGATTCTAGTGCAAATCGGTCAAACGGTCTAGGAGGAGATGCAAAAAATGTGTTTTCCAAACTTTTCCAAATATCTCAAAAATTTTCCAGGCGGACATTGAGGGTCCTTATGGCAAATTTGTAGAGCAGGTCCACCTGAACATCTGGAAAAAAAAAGTTTGAAAATCGGACCAACGGCGTGGAAGTTAAGGCCTTTAACGTAAAACCATCGATTATAGCGCCACCTTCAGGCTGATTCGAAAAATCTTTTTTGAGCACCTACCAGCCAACAATATCTGTCATTGGGCCAACTTTCAGGTCTCTACCATTTACCAACTCACGGGAATTTGCGTTGAGGCAGATGAAAAACAACAAGAATAATAATAATAATAATAATAATAAACCGGCACAAAAACAATAGGGTTTCAGCCCCTTCAGGGCTTGAACCCCTAAATATAGCCGCAAGCGGCGATGGGCGGGGTTCAAGCCTTGCGCAGATGACAAAGCTTCTGATTCTGACTAGGACATCCTCCTTGATATATCTGACAAGTTTCGCGATCATTGGACAAACAGGTGTGGAGTTACAGCCTTTTTTATGTTAAGCCACGCCCATTTCTGGCGTTTATGGCGCCCCCTTTTGGTCGAATTGCACAAAATTTGACACACATGGTCTAGGATGGTCTCCGAAGACCTCCTGCAAGTTTCGTGAAGATTCCTTAATCGGTCATGAAGTTATGACAATTTAGCTGTGAGGCCACGCCCCTCTCAACTTTAACGATCAATATCTCCGAAACTAAAGTAGATTTTCAAAAATGCAAAAAGCACGGTTGTAGAGCTTGCTCCAAAGATGCTTCCTGGAGATTCTAGTGCAAATCGGTCAAACGGTCTAGGAGGAGATGCAAAAAATGTGTTTTCCAAACTTTTCCAAATATCTCAAAAACTTTCCAGGCGGACATTGAGGGTCCTTATGGCAAATTTGTAGAGCAGGTCCACCTGAACATCTGGAAAAAAAAAGTTTGAAAATCGGACCAACGGCGTGGAAGTTAAGGCCTTTAACGTAAAACCATCGATTATAGCGCCACCTTCAGGCCGATTCGAAAAATCTTTTTTGAGCACCTACCAGCCAACAATATCTGTCATTGGGCCAAATGTCAGGTCTCTACCATTTACCAACTCACGGGAATTTGCGTTGGGGCAGATGAACAAGAAGAATAATAATAATAATAATAATAAACCGGGTGAAAAACAATAGGGTTTCAGCCCCTTCAGGGCTTGAACCCCTAATAATAATAAACCGGGTGAAAAACAATAGGGTTTCAGCCCCTTCAGGGCTTGAACCCCTAATAATAATAAATATAGCCGCAAGCGGCGATGGGCGGGGTTCAAGCCTTGCGCAGATGACAAAGCTTCTGATTCTGACTAGGACATCCTCCTTGATATATCTGACAAGTTTCGCGATCATTGGACAAACAGGTGTGGAGTTACAGCCTTTTTTATGTTAAGCCACGCCCATTTCTGGCGTTTCTGGCGCCCCCTTTTGGTGGAATTGCACCAAATTTGACACACATGGTCTAGGATGGTCTCCGAAGACCTCCTGCAAGTTTCATGAAGATTCCTTAATCGGATGGACCAGGGCCTGACAGGGACCAGGGCCTGACAGGGACCAGGGCCTGACAGGCTGCATGGACCAGGGCCTGACAGGCTGTGTGGACCAGGGCCTGACAGGGACCAGGGCCTGACAGGCTGTGGGGACCAGGGCACGACAGGCTGTGTGGACCAGGGCCTGACAGGCTGTGTGGCCTAGGGCCTGACAGGGACCAGGGCCTGACAGGCTGTGTGGACCAGGGCCTGACAGGCTGTGTGGACCAGGGCCTGACAGGGACCAGGGCCTGACAGGCTGTGTAGACCAGGGCCTGACAGGCTGCGTGGACCAGGGCCTGACAGGCTTGACAGGCTGTGTGGACCAGGGCCTGACAGGCTGCGTGGACCAGGGCCTGACAGGCTGCGTGGACCAGGGCCTGACATGAATGGCTGCTGGCCTCTGGCAGGCCTATGTCATATTCATGGTAAACACAAGCCCTCTTGCACGCAGCAACACACACCGTTTTAATGTTACTTTTAGTAGCGTAGAGTGAGCATTGATAAGAAGCGTCAACTACTCCATTGCAACAGCGCACAAGAGACCGGCCATTTTGGGGTGCAACAAGTCTCTATTGTCCCCGTTTTCCACACCACAATGGCCGTGCTGCTGTTGTAAATGGTCGCTTCTTTCCTTCAATACTCTTCGTTACTGTTCGACAACAATACACACATAACGCGATACTAAAACCCACGTTCAACCATAACTAGATGGTCGCACAGTCCCTAAAACAGAAACAAGACATAACGATAGTTAGGGATCATGATTAAACTCACCTAGTACTAGGTGAGGAAAAGCCAGAGGTGTTGCACTTCCTGCATCAGTTTTAATCCACACAGACTGTCCTCATCAGTGATCCTCCATGTTGTCACTTGTAAACAGAGCTTTGCACCCCGCCCCCATGTAACACGCTGAATTCTATTGATGTGGCTCATTGGCCGAAACTCGGAACAATAGCAGACATTAAGCCAGTGAAACGCCGCATGCAAATGAATGAAAAACCCCCCTCAGCTAGGCGACTCAAGACTAAAATCTTGATTTTTTAAATCGCTAAATATACCTATTTACTGGTTATAAAACGACTCAATTTTATGTGGGATGGATAGTCCATACTCTCCTTTGTGTAATTATAAAAAAGAAAAGAAAAAGGCATTTTTTCACATATCAAACTACTAACTCCAATTGCGCGATTTCGACTTGCCGAGATTGTACTCAATTTACCAGAGGGTGACACATATCGCAACGGTGCGTTTTTTTCAAAAACCACGAAAGTGTTGTGCAGGACACTCATCACATGATGTGTGCTTTGGTTTGGTGAAGATTGGACAAAATTTCAAGGAGGAAGCGCAAAAAAACTGTTTTGGACAAAATGCAAAATGGCGGAAAATTTAGTCTGACGGAAAGGGGCGTGGCCTAGTTGAGTAGATGCGGGAGGACCCAAGGAATCCAGGGAAAAAATAAGTTTGATGATAGACCCCACGGTTCAAAAGTTATGGACCAAAAGGTAAGGAGGGCTGTTATAGCGCCACCATCTTGTCAATTGGTGCAATTTTTCCGTGGATAGTAAAAGACCCCTCTGTGAACCTCCCTAACAAGTTTCGTAGCTGTACCTTGTATGGTTTCTGAGATACAGCTAATTTAATGTGTTATTTTTGTCTACATCATTCTCTCTACCCAACATGCAACACTCCTGCTCAGAGTTACTGTTAAGCTATATGTATGTGGTCAAATCACACTGGATTCCTGCTTCCAGTACACTTTTTGCATGTGTTTTTTAACAGAGAAGAGTTGGAGCTGCTGAAAACATACAGTATGCAAATTAGAGCGAGACCATGAGTGATATACCCACTGTGATACAAGTATAGGTGTGTCTGTTGTCTGTTCAATAGCGTGCGTGCCAAGTGACAAGGACAAGTGTCAAGTGTCATACAAGAAGGAAGGCTGGCCATAATGACAATGAATCTGCACTTCCTGCCGCCCTTCAAAATCAAACAATTTAGAAGGTACAGGTACTGAATGCTGCTATAGCGCCCCCTTTTGGTCGAATTGCACCAAATTTGACACGCATGGTCTGGGATGGTCTCCGAAGACCTCCTGCAAGTTTCGTGAAGATTCCTTAATCGGTCATGAAGTAATGACAATTTAGCTGTGAGGCCACGCCCCTCTCAACTTTAACGATCAATATCTCCGAAACGAAAGGAGATTTCAAAGGTTTCAAAAAGCCAGTTTGTAGAGCTTGCTCCATAGATGCTTCCTGGTGATGGTGGTGCAAATCGGTCCAACGGTCTAGGAGGAGATGTCAAAAAGGTGTTTTCCAAACTTTTCCAAATATCTCAAAAACTTTCCAGGCGGACATTGAGGGTCCTTATGGCAAATTTGTAGAGCAGGTCCACCTGAACATCTGGAAAAAAAAAGTTTGAAAATCGGACCAACGGCGTGGAAGTTATGTCCTTTAACGTAAAACTGTCGATTATAGCGCCACCTTCAGGCCGATTCGAAAAATCTTTTTTGAGCACCTACCAGCCAACAATATCTGTCATTGGGCCAAATGTCAGGTCTCTACCATTTACCAACTCACGGGAATTTGCGTTGGGGCAGATGAACAACAAGAAGAATAATAATAATAATAATAATAATAATAATAATAAACCGGGTGAAAAACAATAGGGTTTCAGCCCCTTCAGGGCTTGAACCCCTAAATATAGCCGCAAGCGGCGATGGGCGGGGTTCAAGCCTTGCGCAGATGACAAAGCTTCTGATTCTGACTAGGACATCCTCCTTGATATATCTGACAAGTTTCGCGATCATTGGACAAACAGGTGTGGAGTTACAGCCTTTTTTATGTTAAGCCACGCCCATTTCTGGCGTTTATGGCGCCCCCTTTTGGTCGAATTGCATAAAATTTGACACACATGGTCTAGGATGGTCTCCGAAGACCTCCTGCAAGTTTCGTGAAGATTCCTTAATCGGTCATGAAGTTATGACAATTTAGCTGTGAGGCCACGCCCTCTCACAACTTTAACGATCAATATCTCCGAAACTAAAGTAGATTTCAAAAATCCACCAATCACGATTGTAGAGCTTGCTCAATAGATGCTTCCTGTCGATTCTAGTGCAAATCGGTCCAACGGTCTAGGAGGAGATGCAAAAAATGTGTTTTCCAAACTTTTCCAAATATCTCAAAAACTTTCCAGGCGGACCTTGAGGAAACTGGGGGGTACTTTGAAGAGCAGGTTCACCTGAACATCTGGAAAAAAAAAGTTTGAAAATCGGACCAACGGCGTGGAAGTTATGGCCTTTCAAAGTTTGAAATTTGAACCCCTAATTATAGCGCCCCCATTAGGCCGATTCACAAAATATTTCTGGAGCATCTAGGAACCAACCATATCTGTCAGTGGGCCAAATCTCATGTCTCTGCAGTATACCAACTCACGGGAATTTGCAATGAGGCAGAGAGGAAAAGAAAAAATAAACCATAATATAGCCGCAAGCGGCGATGGGCGGGGTTCAAGCCTTGCGCAGATGACAAAGCTTCTGATTCTGACTAGGACATCCTCCTTGATATATCTGACAAGTTTCGCGATCATTGGACAAACAGGTGTGGAGTTACAGCCTTTTCTATGTTAAGCCACGCCCATTTCGGGCGTTTATGGCGCCCCCTTTTGGTCGAATTGCACAAAATTTGACACACATGGTCTAGGATGGTCTCCGAAGACCTCCTGCAAGTTTCGTGAAGATTCCTTAATCGGTCATGAAGTTATGACAATTTAGCTGTGAGGCAACGCCCCTCTCAACTTTAACGATCAATATCTCCGAAACTAAAGTAGCTTTCAAAAATCCACCAATCACGATTGTAGAGCTTGCTCCATAGATGCTTCCTGTCGATTCTAGTGGAAATCGGTCCAACGGTCTAGGAGGAGATGCAAAAAATGTGTTTTCCAAACTTTTCCAAATATCTCAAAAACTTTCCAGGCGGACATTGAGGGTCCTTATGGCAAATTTGTAGAGCAGGTCCACCTGAACATCTGGAAAAAAAAAGTTTGAAAATCGGACCAACGGCGTGGAAGTTATGGCCTTTAACGTAAAACCGTCGATTATAGCGCCACCTTCAGGCCGATTCGAAAAATCTTTTTTGAGCACCTACCTGCCAACAATATCTGTCATTTGGCCAAATGTCAGGTCTCTACCATTTACCAACTCACGGGAATTTGCGTTGGGGCAGATGAAAAAGAAGAAGAATAATAATAATAATAATAATAAACCGGGTGAAAAACAATAGGGTTTCAGCCCCTTCAGGGCTTGAACCCCTAATAATAATAAACCGGGTGAAAAACAATAGGGTTTCAGCCCCTTCAGGGCTTGAACCCCTAATAATAATAAATATAGCCGCAAGCGGCGATGGGCGGGGTTCAAGCCTTGCGCAGATGACAAAGCTTCTGATTCTGACTAGGACATCCTCCTTGATATATCTGACAAGTTTCGCGATCATTGGACAAACAGGTGTGGAGTTACAGCCTTTTTTATGTTAAGCCACGCCCATTTCTGGCGTTTCTGGCGCCCCCTTTTGGTGGAATTGCACCAAATTTGACACACATGGTCTAGGATGGTCTCCGAAGACCTCCTGCAAGTTTCATGAAGATTCCTTAATCGGATGGACCAGGGCCTGACAGGGACCAGGGCCTGACAGGGACCAGGGCCTGACAGGCTGCATGGACCAGGGCCTGACAGGCTGTGTGGACCAGGGCCTGACAGGGACCAGGGCCTGACAGGCTGTGGGGACCAGGGCACGACAGGCTGTGTGGACCAGGGCCTGACAGGCTGTGTGGCCTAGGGCCTGACAGGGACCAGGGCCTGACAGGCTGTGTGGACCAGGGCCTGACAGGCTGTGTGGACCAGGGCCTGACAGGGACCAGGGCCTGACAGGCTGTGTAGACCAGGGCCTGACAGGCTGCGTGGACCAGGGCCTGACAGGCTTGACAGGCTGTGTGGACCAGGGCCTGACAGGCTGCGTGGACCAGGGCCTGACAGGCTGCGTGGACCAGGGCCTGACATGAATGGCTGCTGGCCTCTGGCAGGCCTATGTCATATTCATGGTAAACACAAGCCCTCTTGCACGCAGCAACACACACCGTTTTAATGTTACTTTTAGTAGCGTAGAGTGAGCATTGATAAGAAGCGTCAACTACTCCATTGCAACAGCGCACAAGAGACCGGCCATTTTGGGGTGCAACAAGTCTCTATTGTCCCCGTTTTCCACACCACAATGGCCGTGCTGCTGTTGTAAATGGTCGCTTCTTTCCTTCAATACTCTTCGTTACTGTTCGACAACAATACACACATAACGCGATACTAAAACCCACGTTCAACCATAACTAGATGGTCGCACAGTCCCTAAAACAGAAACAAGACATAACGATAGTTAGGGATCATGATTAAACTCACCTAGTACTAGGTGAGGAAAAGCCAGAGGTGTTGCACTTCCTGCATCAGTTTTAATCCACACAGACTGTCCTCATCAGTGATCCTCCATGTTGTCACTTGTAAACAGAGCTTTGCACCCCGCCCCCATGTAACACGCTGAATTCTATTGATGTGGCTCATTGGCCGAAACTCGGAACAATAGCAGACATTAAGCCAGTGAAACGCCGCATGCAAATGAATGAAAAACCCCCCTCAGCTAGGCGACTCAAGACTAAAATCTTGATTTTTTAAATCGCTAAATATACCTATTTACTGGTTATAAAACGACTCAATTTTATGTGGGATGGATAGTCCATACTCTCCTTTGTGTAATTATAAAAAAGAAAAGAAAAAGGCATTTTTTCACATATCAAACTACTAACTCCAATTGCGCGATTTCGACTTGCCGAGATTGTACTCAATTTACCAGAGGGTGACACATATCGCAACGGTGCGTTTTTTTCAAAAACCACGAAAGTGTTGTGCAGGACACTCATCACATGATGTGTGCTTTGGTTTGGTGAAGATTGGACAAAATTTCAAGGAGGAAGCGCAAAAAAACTGTTTTGGACAAAATGCAAAATGGCGGAAAATTTAGTCTGACGGAAAGGGGCGTGGCCTAGTTGAGTAGATGCGGGAGGACCCAAGGAATCCAGGGAAAAAATAAGTTTGATGATAGACCCCACGGTTCAAAAGTTATGGACCAAAAGGTAAGGAGGGCTGTTATAGCGCCACCATCTTGTCAATTGGTGCAATTTTTCCGTGGATAGTAAAAGACCCCTCTGTGAACCTCCCTAACAAGTTTCGTAGCTGTACCTTGTATGGTTTCTGAGATACAGCTAATTTAATGTGTTATTTTTGTCTACATCATTCTCTCTACCCAACATGCAACACTCCTGCTCAGAGTTACTGTTAAGCTATATGTATGTGGTCAAATCACACTGGATTCCTGCTTCCAGTACACTTTTTGCATGTGTTTTTTAACAGAGAAGAGTTGGAGCTGCTGAAAACATACAGTATGCAAATTAGAGCGAGACCATGAGTGATATACCCACTGTGATACAAGTATAGGTGTGTCTGTTGTCTGTTCAATAGCGTGCGTGCCAAGTGACAAGGACAAGTGTCAAGTGTCATACAAGAAGGAAGGCTGGCCATAATGACAATGAATCTGCACTTCCTGCCGCCCTTCAAAATCAAACAATTTAGAAGGTACAGGTACTGAATGCTGCTATAGCGCCCCCTTTTGGTCGAATTGCACCAAATTTGACACGCATGGTCTGGGATGGTCTCCGAAGACCTCCTGCAAGTTTCGTGAAGATTCCTTAATCGGTCATGAAGTAATGACAATTTAGCTGTGAGGCCACGCCCCTCTCAACTTTAACGATCAATATCTCCGAAACGAAAGGAGATTTCAAAGGTTTCAAAAAGCCAGTTTGTAGAGCTTGCTCCATAGATGCTTCCTGGTGATGGTGGTGCAAATCGGTCCAACGGTCTAGGAGGAGATGTCAAAAAGGTGTTTTCCAAACTTTTCCAAATATCTCAAAAACTTTCCAGGCGGACATTGAGGGTCCTTATGGCAAATTTGTAGAGCAGGTCCACCTGAACATCTGGAAAAAAAAAGTTTGAAAATCGGACCAACGGCGTGGAAGTTATGTCCTTTAACGTAAAACTGTCGATTATAGCGCCACCTTCAGGCCGATTCGAAAAATCTTTTTTGAGCACCTACCAGCCAACAATATCTGTCATTGGGCCAAATGTCAGGTCTCTACCATTTACCAACTCACGGGAATTTGCGTTGGGGCAGATGAACAACAAGAAGAATAATAATAATAATAATAATAATAAACCGGGTGAAAAACAATAGGGTTTCAGCCCCTTCAGGGCTTGAACCCCTAAATATAGCCGCAAGCGGCGATGGGCGGGGTTCAAGCCTTGCGCAGATGACAAAGCTTCTGATTCTGACTAGGACATCCTCCTTGATATATCTGACAAGTTTCGCGATCATTGGACAAACAGGTGTGGAGTTACAGCCTTTTTTATGTTAAGCCACGCCCATTTCTGGCGTTTATGGCGCCCCCTTTTGGTCGAATTGCATAAAATTTGACACACATGGTCTAGGATGGTCTCCGAAGACCTCCTGCAAGTTTCGTGAAGATTCCTTAATCGGTCATGAAGTTATGACAATTTAGCTGTGAGGCCACGCCCTCTCACAACTTTAACGATCAATATCTCCGAAACTAAAGTAGATTTCAAAAATCCACCAATCACGATTGTAGAGCTTGCTCAATAGATGCTTCCTGTCGATTCTAGTGCAAATCGGTCCAACGGTCTAGGAGGAGATGCAAAAAATGTGTTTTCCAAACTTTTCCAAATATCTCAAAAACTTTCCAGGCGGACCTTGAGGAAACTGGGGGGTACTTTGAAGAGCAGGTTCACCTGAACATCTGGAAAAAAAAAGTTTGAAAATCGGACCAACGGCGTGGAAGTTATGGCCTTTCAAAGTTTGAAATTTGAACCCCTAATTATAGCGCCCCCATTAGGCCGATTCACAAAATATTTCTGGAGCATCTAGGAACCAACCATATCTGTCAGTGGGCCAAATCTCATGTCTCTGCAGTATACCAACTCACGGGAATTTGCAATGAGGCAGAGAGGAAAAGAAAAAATAAACCATAATATAGCCGCAAGCGGCGATGGGCGGGGTTCAAGCCTTGCGCAGATGACAAAGCTTCTGATTCTGACTAGGACATCCTCCTTGATATATCTGACAAGTTTCGCGATCATTGGACAAACAGGTGTGGAGTTACAGCCTTTTCTATGTTAAGCCACGCCCATTTCGGGCGTTTATGGCGCCCCCTTTTGGTCGAATTGCACAAAATTTGACACACATGGTCTAGGATGGTCTCCGAAGACCTCCTGCAAGTTTCGTGAAGATTCCTTAATCGGTCATGAAGTTATGACAATTTAGCTGTGAGGCAACGCCCCTCTCAACTTTAACGATCAATATCTCCGAAACTAAAGTAGCTTTCAAAAATCCACCAATCACGATTGTAGAGCTTGCTCCATAGATGCTTCCTGTCGATTCTAGTGGAAATCGGTCCAACGGTCTAGGAGGAGATGCAAAAAATGTGTTTTCCAAACTTTTCCAAATATCTCAAAAACTTTCCAGGCGGACATTGAGGGTCCTTATGGCAAATTTGTAGAGCAGGTCCACCTGAACATCTGGAAAAAAAAAGTTTGAAAATCGGACCAACGGCGTGGAAGTTATGGCCTTTAACGTAAAACCGTCGATTATAGCGCCACCTTCAGGCCGATTCGAAAAATCTTTTTTGAGCACCTACCTGCCAACAATATCTGTCATTTGGCCAAATGTCAGGTCTCTACCATTTACCAACTCACGGGAATTTGCGTTGGGGCAGATGAAAAAGAAGAAGAATAATAATAATAAACCAGCACAAAAACAATAGGGTTTCAGCCCCTTCGGGGCTTGAACCCCTAATAAACCGGGTGAAAAACAATAGGGTTTCAGCCCCTTCAGGGCTTGAACCCCTAATAATAAACCAGCACAAAAACAATAGGGTTTCAGCCCCTTCAGGGCTTGAACCCCTAATAATAAACCGGGTGAAAAACAATAGGGTTTCAGCCCCTTCAGGGCTTGAACCCCTAATAAACCGGGTGAAAAACAATAGGGTTTCAGCCCCTTCAGGGCTTGAACCCCTAATAAACCGGCACAAAAACAATAGGGTTTCAGCCCCTTCAGGGCTTGAACCCCTAATAAATGGGAAACGGAAGGTGCGATGGTGATTCCGCACGGGCCTCCTAAAGCTACTTTTCCACCCCGAGTCCAACGCCGCCATCCCTGAGCCTCTATGAGTTATGGTTGCGGAGATACGTTGCTGTAGCGCCCCCCATAGGCAAACAATAGCGCCCCCTACAGGCCAAATGACACTTTCTTTTCTGAAATCAGCTCAGAAGTGTCAAGTGTCATACAAGAAGGAAGGCTGGCCATAATGGCAATGAATCAGCACTTCCTGCCGCCCTTCAAAATCAAACAATTTAGAAGGTACAGGTACTGAATGCTGCTATAGCGCCCCCTTTTGGTGGAATTGCACCAAATTTGACACGCACGGTCTGGGATGGTCTCCGAAGACCTCCTGCAAGTTTCGTGAAGATTCCTTAATCGGTCATGAAGTTATTACAATTTAGCTGTGAGGCCACGCCCTCTCACAACTTTAACGATTAATATCTCCGAAACAAAAGGAGATTTCAAAGGTTTCAAAAAGCCAGTTTGTAGAGCTTGCTCCATAGATGCTTCCTGGCGATGGTGGTGCAAATCGGTCCAACGGTCTAGGAGGAGATGTCAAAAATGTGTTTTCCAAACTTTTCCAAATATCTCAAAAACTTTCCAGGCGGACATTGAGGGTCCTTATGGCAAACTTGTAGAGCAGGTTCACCTGAACATCTGGAAAAAAAAAGTTTGAAAATCGGACCAACGGCGTGGAAGTTAAGGCCTTTAACGTAAAACCATCAATTATAGCGCCACCTTCAGGCCGATTCGAAAAATCTTTTTTGAGCACCTACCTGCCAACAATATCTGTCATTGGGCCAAATGTCAGGTCTCTACCATTTACCAACTCACGGGAATTTGCGTTGGGGCAGATGAACAACAAGAATAAATATAGCCGCAAGCGGCGATGGGCGGGGTTCAAGCCTTGCGCAGATGACAAAGCTTCTGATTCTGACTAGGACATCCTCCTTGATATATCTGACAAGTTTCGCGATCATTGGACAAACAGGTGTGGAGTTACAGCCTTTTTTATGTTAAGCCACGCCCATTTCTGGCGTTTATGGCGCCCCCTTTTGGTCGAATTGCACAAAATTTGACACACATGGTCTAGGATGGTCTCCGAAGACCTCCTGCAAGTTTCGTGAAGATTCCTTAATCGGTCATGAAGTTATGACAATTTAGCTGTGAGGCCACGCCCTCTCTCAACTTTAACGATCAATATCTCCGAAACGAAAGGAGATTTCAAAGGTTTCAAAAAGGCAGTTTGTAGAGCTTGCTCCATAGATGCTTCCTGGCGATGGTGGTGCAAATCGGTCCAACGGTCTAGGAGGAGATGCAAAAAATGTGTTTTCCAAACTTTTCCAAATATCTCAAAAACTTTCCAGGCGGACATTGAGGGTCCTTATGGCAAATTTGTAGAGCAGGTACACCTGAACATCTGGAAAAAAAAAGTTTGAAAATCGGACCAACGGCGTGGAAGTTAAGGCCTTTAACGTAAAACCATCGATTATAGCGCCACCTTCAGGCCGATTCGAAAAATCTTTTTTGAGCACCTACCAGCCAACAGTATCTGTCATTGGGCCAGGTTTCAGGTCTCTACCATTTACCAACTCACGGGAATTTGCGTTGGGGCAGATGAACAACAAGAATAATAATAATAAATATAGCCGCAAGCGGCGATGGGCGGGGTTCAAGCCTTGCGCAGATGACAAAGCTTCTGATTCTGACTAGGACATCCTCATTGATACAGCTGACAAGTTTCGCGATCATTGGACAAACAGGTGTGGAGTTACATCCTTTTTATGTTAAGCCACGCCCATTTACGGCGTTTATGGCGCCTCCTTTTGGTGGAATTGCACCAAATTTGACACGCATGGTCTGGGATGGTCTCCGAAGACCTCCTGCAAGTTTCGTGAAGATTCCTTAATCGGTCATGAAGTTATGACAATTTAGCTGTGAGGCCACGCCCTCTCTCAACTTTAACGATCAATATCTCTGAAACTAAAGTAGATTTTCAAAAATGCAAAAAGCACGGTTGTAGAGCTTGCTCCAAAGATGCTTCCTGGAGATTCTAGTGCAAATCGGTCAAACGGTCTAGGAGGAGATGCAAAAAATGTGTTTTCCAAACTTTTCCAAATATCTCAAAAATTTTCCAGGCGGACATTGAGGGTCCTTATGGCAAATTTGTAGAGCAGGTCCACCTGAACATCTGGAAAAAAAAAGTTTGAAAATCGGACCAACGGCGTGGAAGTTAAGGCCTTTAACGTAAAACCATCGATTATAGCGCCACCTTCAGGCTGATTCGAAAAATCTTTTTTGAGCACCTACCAGCCAACAATATCTGTCATTGGGCCAACTTTCAGGTCTCTACCATTTACCAACTCACGGGAATTTGCGTTGAGGCAGATGAAAAACAACAAGAATAATAATAATAATAATAATAATAAACCGGCACAAAAACAATAGGGTTTCAGCCCCTTCAGGGCTTGAACCCCTAAATATAGCCGCAAGCGGCGATGGGCGGGGTTCAAGCCTTGCGCAGATGACAAAGCTTCTGATTCTGACTAGGACATCCTCCTTGATATATCTGACAAGTTTCGCGATCATTGGACAAACAGGTGTGGAGTTACAGCCTTTTTTATGTTAAGCCACGCCCATTTCTGGCGTTTATGGCGCCCCCTTTTGGTCGAATTGCACAAAATTTGACACACATGGTCTAGGATGGTCTCCGAAGACCTCCTGCAAGTTTCGTGAAGATTCCTTAATCGGTCATGAAGTTATGACAATTTAGCTGTGAGGCCACGCCCCTCTCAACTTTAACGATCAATATCTCCGAAACTAAAGTAGATTTTCAAAAATGCAAAAAGCACGGTTGTAGAGCTTGCTCCAAAGATGCTTCCTGGAGATTCTAGTGCAAATCGGTCAAACGGTCTAGGAGGAGATGCAAAAAATGTGTTTTCCAAACTTTTCCAAATATCTCAAAAACTTTCCAGGCGGACATTGAGGGTCCTTATGGCAAATTTGTAGAGCAGGTCCACCTGAACATCTGGAAAAAAAAAGTTTGAAAATCGGACCAACGGCGTGGAAGTTAAGGCCTTTAACGTAAAACCATCGATTATAGCGCCACCTTCAGGCCGATTCGAAAAATCTTTTTTGAGCACCTACCAGCCAACAATATCTGTCATTGGGCCAAATGTCAGGTCTCTACCATTTACCAACTCACGGGAATTTGCGTTGGGGCAGATGAACAAGAAGAATAATAATAATAATAATAATAAACCGGGTGAAAAACAATAGGGTTTCAGCCCCTTCAGGGCTTGAACCCCTAATAATAATAAACCGGGTGAAAAACAATAGGGTTTCAGCCCCTTCAGGGCTTGAACCCCTAATAATAATAAATATAGCCGCAAGCGGCGATGGGCGGGGTTCAAGCCTTGCGCAGATGACAAAGCTTCTGATTCTGACTAGGACATCCTCCTTGATATATCTGACAAGTTTCGCGATCATTGGACAAACAGGTGTGGAGTTACAGCCTTTTTTATGTTAAGCCACGCCCATTTCTGGCGTTTCTGGCGCCCCCTTTTGGTGGAATTGCACCAAATTTGACACACATGGTCTAGGATGGTCTCCGAAGACCTCCTGCAAGTTTCATGAAGATTCCTTAATCGGATGGACCAGGGCCTGACAGGGACCAGGGCCTGACAGGGACCAGGGCCTGACAGGCTGCATGGACCAGGGCCTGACAGGCTGTGTGGACCAGGGCCTGACAGGGACCAGGGCCTGACAGGCTGTGGGGACCAGGGCACGACAGGCTGTGTGGACCAGGGCCTGACAGGCTGTGTGGCCTAGGGCCTGACAGGGACCAGGGCCTGACAGGCTGTGTGGACCAGGGCCTGACAGGCTGTGTGGACCAGGGCCTGACAGGGACCAGGGCCTGACAGGCTGTGTAGACCAGGGCCTGACAGGCTGCGTGGACCAGGGCCTGACAGGCTTGACAGGCTGTGTGGACCAGGGCCTGACAGGCTGCGTGGACCAGGGCCTGACAGGCTGCGTGGACCAGGGCCTGACATGAATGGCTGCTGGCCTCTGGCAGGCCTATGTCATATTCATGGTAAACACAAGCCCTCTTGCACGCAGCAACACACACCGTTTTAATGTTACTTTTAGTAGCGTAGAGTGAGCATTGATAAGAAGCGTCAACTACTCCATTGCAACAGCGCACAAGAGACCGGCCATTTTGGGGTGCAACAAGTCTCTATTGTCCCCGTTTTCCACACCACAATGGCCGTGCTGCTGTTGTAAATGGTCGCTTCTTTCCTTCAATACTCTTCGTTACTGTTCGACAACAATACACACATAACGCGATACTAAAACCCACGTTCAACCATAACTAGATGGTCGCACAGTCCCTAAAACAGAAACAAGACATAACGATAGTTAGGGATCATGATTAAACTCACCTAGTACTAGGTGAGGAAAAGCCAGAGGTGTTGCACTTCCTGCATCAGTTTTAATCCACACAGACTGTCCTCATCAGTGATCCTCCATGTTGTCACTTGTAAACAGAGCTTTGCACCCCGCCCCCATGTAACACGCTGAATTCTATTGATGTGGCTCATTGGCCGAAACTCGGAACAATAGCAGACATTAAGCCAGTGAAACGCCGCATGCAAATGAATGAAAAACCCCCCTCAGCTAGGCGACTCAAGACTAAAATCTTGATTTTTTAAATCGCTAAATATACCTATTTACTGGTTATAAAACGACTCAATTTTATGTGGGATGGATAGTCCATACTCTCCTTTGTGTAATTATAAAAAAGAAAAGAAAAAGGCATTTTTTCACATATCAAACTACTAACTCCAATTGCGCGATTTCGACTTGCCGAGATTGTACTCAATTTACCAGAGGGTGACACATATCGCAACGGTGCGTTTTTTTCAAAAACCACGAAAGTGTTGTGCAGGACACTCATCACATGATGTGTGCTTTGGTTTGGTGAAGATTGGACAAAATTTCAAGGAGGAAGCGCAAAAAAACTGTTTTGGACAAAATGCAAAATGGCGGAAAATTTAGTCTGACGGAAAGGGGCGTGGCCTAGTTGAGTAGATGCGGGAGGACCCAAGGAA
This sequence comes from Poromitra crassiceps, assembly GCF_964638095.1. Lineage (NCBI taxonomy): Eukaryota > Metazoa > Chordata > Actinopteri > Beryciformes > Melamphaidae > Poromitra > Poromitra crassiceps. The sequence goes on from NC_139628.1 coordinate 6,278,936, forward strand.
TCCAGGGAAAAAATAAGTTTGATGATAGACCCCACGGTTCAAAAGTTATGGACCAAAAGGTAAGGAGGGCTGTTATAGCGCCACCATCTTGTCAATTGGTGCAATTTTTCCGTGGATAGTAAAAGACCCCTCTGTGAACCTCCCTAACAAGTTTCGTAGCTGTACCTTGTATGGTTTCTGAGATACAGCTAATTTAATGTGTTATTTTTGTCTACATCATTCTCTCTACCCAACATGCAACACTCCTGCTCAGAGTTACTGTTAAGCTATATGTATGTGGTCAAATCACACTGGATTCCTGCTTCCAGTACACTTTTTGCATGTGTTTTTTAACAGAGAAGAGTTGGAGCTGCTGAAAACATACAGTATGCAAATTAGAGCGAGACCATGAGTGATATACCCACTGTGATACAAGTATAGGTGTGTCTGTTGTCTGTTCAATAGCGTGCGTGCCAAGTGACAAGGACAAGTGTCAAGTGTCATACAAGAAGGAAGGCTGGCCATAATGACAATGAATCTGCACTTCCTGCCGCCCTTCAAAATCAAACAATTTAGAAGGTACAGGTACTGAATGCTGCTATAGCGCCCCCTTTTGGTCGAATTGCACCAAATTTGACACGCATGGTCTGGGATGGTCTCCGAAGACCTCCTGCAAGTTTCGTGAAGATTCCTTAATCGGTCATGAAGTAATGACAATTTAGCTGTGAGGCCACGCCCCTCTCAACTTTAACGATCAATATCTCCGAAACGAAAGGAGATTTCAAAGGTTTCAAAAAGCCAGTTTGTAGAGCTTGCTCCATAGATGCTTCCTGGTGATGGTGGTGCAAATCGGTCCAACGGTCTAGGAGGAGATGTCAAAAAGGTGTTTTCCAAACTTTTCCAAATATCTCAAAAACTTTCCAGGCGGACATTGAGGGTCCTTATGGCAAATTTGTAGAGCAGGTCCACCTGAACATCTGGAAAAAAAAAGTTTGAAAATCGGACCAACGGCGTGGAAGTTATGTCCTTTAACGTAAAACTGTCGATTATAGCGCCACCTTCAGGCCGATTCGAAAAATCTTTTTTGAGCACCTACCAGCCAACAATATCTGTCATTGGGCCAAATGTCAGGTCTCTACCATTTACCAACTCACGGGAATTTGCGTTGGGGCAGATGAACAACAAGAAGAATAATAATAATAATAATAATAATAATAATAATAAACCGGGTGAAAAACAATAGGGTTTCAGCCCCTTCAGGGCTTGAACCCCTAAATATAGCCGCAAGCGGCGATGGGCGGGGTTCAAGCCTTGCGCAGATGACAAAGCTTCTGATTCTGACTAGGACATCCTCCTTGATATATCTGACAAGTTTCGCGATCATTGGACAAACAGGTGTGGAGTTACAGCCTTTTTTATGTTAAGCCACGCCCATTTCTGGCGTTTATGGCGCCCCCTTTTCGTCGAATTGCATAAAATTTGACACACATGGTCTAGGATGGTCTCCGAAGACCTCCTGCAAGTTTCGTGAAGATTCCTTAATCGGTCATGAAGTTATGACAATTTAGCTGTGAGGCCACGCCCTCTCACAACTTTAACGATCAATATCTCCGAAACTAAAGTAGATTTCAAAAATCCACCAATCACGATTGTAGAGCTTGCTCAATAGATGCTTCCTGTCGATTCTAGTGCAAATCGGTCCAACGGTCTAGGAGGAGATGCAAAAAATGTGTTTTCCAAACTTTTCCAAATATCTCAAAAACTTTCCAGGCGGACCTTGAGGAAACTGGGGGGTACTTTGAAGAGCAGGTTCACCTGAACATCTGGAAAAAAAAAGTTTGAAAATCGGACCAACGGCGTGGAAGTTATGGCCTTTCAAAGTTTGAAATTTGAACCCCTAATTATAGCGCCCCCATTAGGCCGATTCACAAAATATTTCTGGAGCATCTAGGAACCAACCATATCTGTCAGTGGGCCAAATCTCATGTCTCTGCAGTATACCAACTCACGGGAATTTGCAATGAGGCAGAGAGGAAAAGAAAAAATAAACCATAATATAGCCGCAAGCGGCGATGGGCGGGGTTCAAGCCTTGCGCAGATGACAAAGCTTCTGATTCTGACTAGGACATCCTCCTTGATATATCTGACAAGTTTCGCGATCATTGGACAAACAGGTGTGGAGTTACAGCCTTTTCTATGTTAAGCCACGCCCATTTCGGGCGTTTATGGCGCCCCCTTTTGGTCGAATTGCACAAAATTTGACACACATGGTCTAGGATGGTCTCCGAAGACCTCCTGCAAGTTTCGTGAAGATTCCTTAATCGGTCATGAAGTTATGACAATTTAGCTGTGAGGCAACGCCCCTCTCAACTTTAACGATCAATATCTCCGAAACTAAAGTAGCTTTCAAAAATCCACCAATCACGATTGTAGAGCTTGCTCCATAGATGCTTCCTGTCGATTCTAGTGGAAATCGGTCCAACGGTCTAGGAGGAGATGCAAAAAATGTGTTTTCCAAACTTTTCCAAATATCTCAAAAACTTTCCAGGCGGACATTGAGGGTCCTTATGGCAAATTTGTAGAGCAGGTCCACCTGAACATCTGGAAAAAAAAAGTTTGAAAATCGGACCAACGGCGTGGAAGTTATGGCCTTTAACGTAAAACCGTCGATTATAGCGCCACCTTCAGGCCGATTCGAAAAATCTTTTTTGAGCACCTACCTGCCAACAATATCTGTCATTTGGCCAAATGTCAGGTCTCTACCATTTACCAACTCACGGGAATTTGCGTTGGGGCAGATGAAAAAGAAGAAGAATAATAATAATAAACCAGCACAAAAACAATAGGGTTTCAGCCCCTTCGGGGCTTGAACCCCTAATAAACCGGGTGAAAAACAATAGGGTTTCAGCCCCTTCAGGGCTTGAACCCCTAATAATAAACCAGCACAAAAACAATAGGGTTTCAGCCCCTTCAGGGCTTGAACCCCTAATAATAAACCGGGTGAAAAACAATAGGGTTTCAGCCCCTTCAGGGCTTGAACCCCTAATAAACCGGGTGAAAAACAATAGGGTTTCAGCCCCTTCAGGGCTTGAACCCCTAATAAACCGGCACAAAAACAATAGGGTTTCAGCCCCTTCAGGGCTTGAACCCCTAATAAATGGGAAACGGAAGGTGCGATGGTGATTCCGCACGGGCCTCCTAAAGCTACTTTTCCACCCCGAGTCCAACGCCGCCATCCCTGAGCCTCTATGAGTTATGGTTGCGGAGATACGTTGCTGTAGCGCCCCCCATAGGCAAACAATAGCGCCCCCTACAGGCCAAATGACACTTTCTTTTCTGAAATCAGCTCAGAAGTGTCAAGTGTCATACAAGAAGGAAGGCTGGCCATAATGGCAATGAATCAGCACTTCCTGCCGCCCTTCAAAATCAAACAATTTAGAAGGTACAGGTACTGAATGCTGCTATAGCGCCCCCTTTTGGTGGAATTGCACCAAATTTGACACGCACGGTCTGGGATGGTCTCCGAAGACCTCCTGCAAGTTTCGTGAAGATTCCTTAATCGGTCATGAAGTTATTACAATTTAGCTGTGAGGCCACGCCCTCTCACAACTTTAACGATTAATATCTCCGAAACAAAAGGAGATTTCAAAGGTTTCAAAAAGCCAGTTTGTAGAGCTTGCTCCATAGATGCTTCCTGGCGATGGTGGTGCAAATCGGTCCAACGGTCTAGGAGGAGATGTCAAAAATGTGTTTTCCAAACTTTTCCAAATATCTCAAAAACTTTCCAGGCGGACATTGAGGGTCCTTATGGCAAACTTGTAGAGCAGGTTCACCTGAACATCTGGAAAAAAAAAGTTTGAAAATCGGACCAACGGCGTGGAAGTTAAGGCCTTTAACGTAAAACCATCAATTATAGCGCCACCTTCAGGCCGATTCGAAAAATCTTTTTTGAGCACCTACCTGCCAACAATATCTGTCATTGGGCCAAATGTCAGGTCTCTACCATTTACCAACTCACGGGAATTTGCGTTGGGGCAGATGAACAACAAGAATAAATATAGCCGCAAGCGGCGATGGGCGGGGTTCAAGCCTTGCGCAGATGACAAAGCTTCTGATTCTGACTAGGACATCCTCCTTGATATATCTGACAAGTTTCGCGATCATTGGACAAACAGGTGTGGAGTTACAGCCTTTTTTATGTTAAGCCACGCCCATTTCTGGCGTTTATGGCGCCCCCTTTTGGTCGAATTGCACAAAATTTGACACACATGGTCTAGGATGGTCTCCGAAGACCTCCTGCAAGTTTCGTGAAGATTCCTTAATCGGTCATGAAGTTATGACAATTTAGCTGTGAGGCCACGCCCTCTCTCAACTTTAACGATCAATATCTCCGAAACGAAAGGAGATTTCAAAGGTTTCAAAAAGGCAGTTTGTAGAGCTTGCTCCATAGATGCTTCCTGGCGATGGTGGTGCAAATCGGTCCAACGGTCTAGGAGGAGATGCAAAAAATGTGTTTTCCAAACTTTTCCAAATATCTCAAAAACTTTCCAGGCGGACATTGAGGGTCCTTATGGCAAATTTGTAGAGCAGGTACACCTGAACATCTGGAAAAAAAAAGTTTGAAAATCGGACCAACGGCGTGGAAGTTAAGGCCTTTAACGTAAAACCATCGATTATAGCGCCACCTTCAGGCCGATTCGAAAAATCTTTTTTGAGCACCTACCAGCCAACAGTATCTGTCATTGGGCCAGGTTTCAGGTCTCTACCATTTACCAACTCACGGGAATTTGCGTTGGGGCAGATGAACAACAAGAATAATAATAATAAATATAGCCGCAAGCGGCGATGGGCGGGGTTCAAGCCTTGCGCAGATGACAAAGCTTCTGATTCTGACTAGGACATCCTCATTGATACAGCTGACAAGTTTCGCGATCATTGGACAAACAGGTGTGGAGTTACATCCTTTTTATGTTAAGCCACGCCCATTTACGGCGTTTATGGCGCCTCCTTTTGGTGGAATTGCACCAAATTTGACACGCATGGTCTGGGATGGTCTCCGAAGACCTCCTGCAAGTTTCGTGAAGATTCCTTAATCGGTCATGAAGTTATGACAATTTAGCTGTGAGGCCACGCCCTCTCTCAACTTTAACGATCAATATCTCTGAAACTAAAGTAGATTTTCAAAAATGCAAAAAGCACGGTTGTAGAGCTTGCTCCAAAGATGCTTCCTGGAGATTCTAGTGCAAATCGGTCAAACGGTCTAGGAGGAGATGCAAAAAATGTGTTTTCCAAACTTTTCCAAATATCTCAAAAATTTTCCAGGCGGACATTGAGGGTCCTTATGGCAAATTTGTAGAGCAGGTCCACCTGAACATCTGGAAAAAAAAAGTTTGAAAATCGGACCAACGGCGTGGAAGTTAAGGCCTTTAACGTAAAACCATCGATTATAGCGCCACCTTCAGGCTGATTCGAAAAATCTTTTTTGAGCACCTACCAGCCAACAATATCTGTCATTGGGCCAACTTTCAGGTCTCTACCATTTACCAACTCACGGGAATTTGCGTTGAGGCAGATGAAAAACAACAAGAATAATAATAATAATAATAATAATAAACCGGCACAAAAACAATAGGGTTTCAGCCCCTTCAGGGCTTGAACCCCTAAATATAGCCGCAAGCGGCGATGGGCGGGGTTCAAGCCTTGCGCAGATGACAAAGCTTCTGATTCTGACTAGGACATCCTCCTTGATATATCTGACAAGTTTCGCGATCATTGGACAAACAGGTGTGGAGTTACAGCCTTTTTTATGTTAAGCCACGCCCATTTCTGGCGTTTATGGCGCCCCCTTTTGGTCGAATTGCACAAAATTTGACACACATGGTCTAGGATGGTCTCCGAAGACCTCCTGCAAGTTTCGTGAAGATTCCTTAATCGGTCATGAAGTTATGACAATTTAGCTGTGAGGCCACGCCCCTCTCAACTTTAACGATCAATATCTCCGAAACTAAAGTAGATTTTCAAAAATGCAAAAAGCACGGTTGTAGAGCTTGCTCCAAAGATGCTTCCTGGAGATTCTAGTGCAAATCGGTCAAACGGTCTAGGAGGAGATGCAAAAAATGTGTTTTCCAAACTTTTCCAAATATCTCAAAAACTTTCCAGGCGGACATTGAGGGTCCTTATGGCAAATTTGTAGAGCAGGTCCACCTGAACATCTGGAAAAAAAAAGTTTGAAAATCGGACCAACGGCGTGGAAGTTAAGGCCTTTAACGTAAAACCATCGATTATAGCGCCACCTTCAGGCCGATTCGAAAAATCTTTTTTGAGCACCTACCAGCCAACAATATCTGTCATTGGGCCAAATGTCAGGTCTCTACCATTTACCAACTCACGGGAATTTGCGTTGGGGCAGATGAACAAGAAGAATAATAATAATAATAATAATAAACCGGGTGAAAAACAATAGGGTTTCAGCCCCTTCAGGGCTTGAACCCCTAATAATAATAAACCGGGTGAAAAACAATAGGGTTTCAGCCCCTTCAGGGCTTGAACCCCTAATAATAATAAATATAGCCGCAAGCGGCGATGGGCGGGGTTCAAGCCTTGCGCAGATGACAAAGCTTCTGATTCTGACTAGGACATCCTCCTTGATATATCTGACAAGTTTCGCGATCATTGGACAAACAGGTGTGGAGTTACAGCCTTTTTTATGTTAAGCCACGCCCATTTCTGGCGTTTCTGGCGCCCCCTTTTGGTGGAATTGCACCAAATTTGACACACATGGTCTAGGATGGTCTCCGAAGACCTCCTGCAAGTTTCATGAAGATTCCTTAATCGGATGGACCAGGGCCTGACAGGGACCAGGGCCTGACAGGCTGCATGGACCAGGGCCTGACAGGCTGTGTGGACCAGGGCCTGACAGGGACCAGGGCCTGACAGGCTGTGGGGACCAGGGCACGACAGGCTGTGTGGACCAGGGCCTGACAGGCTGTGTGGCCTAGGGCCTGACAGGGACCAGGGCCTGACAGGCTGTGTGGACCAGGGCCTGACAGGCTGTGTGGACCAGGGCCTGACAGGGACCAGGGCCTGACAGGCTGTGTAGACCAGGGCCTGACAGGCTGCGTGGACCAGGGCCTGACAGGCTTGACAGGCTGTGTGGACCAGGGCCTGACAGGCTGCGTGGACCAGGGCCTGACAGGCTGCGTGGACCAGGGCCTGACATGAATGGCTGCTGGCCTCTGGCAGGCCTATGTCATATTCATGGTAAACACAAGCCCTCTTGCACGCAGCAACACACACCGTTTTAATGTTACTTTTAGTAGCGTAGAGTGAGCATTGATAAGAAGCGTCAACTACTCCATTGCAACAGCGCACAAGAGACCGGCCATTTTGGGGTGCAACAAGTCTCTATTGTCCCCGTTTTCCACACCACAATGGCCGTGCTGCTGTTGTAAATGGTCGCTTCTTTCCTTCAATACTCTTCGTTACTGTTCGACAACAATACACACATAACGCGATACTAAAACCCACGTTCAACCATAACTAGATGGTCGCACAGTCCCTAAAACAGAAACAAGACATAACGATAGTTAGGGATCATGATTAAACTCACCTAGTACTAGGTGAGGAAAAGCCAGAGGTGTTGCACTTCCTGCATCAGTTTTAATCCACACAGACTGTCCTCATCAGTGATCCTCCATGTTGTCACTTGTAAACAGAGCTTTGCACCCCGCCCCCATGTAACACGCTGAATTCTATTGATGTGGCTCATTGGCCGAAACTCGGAACAATAGCAGACATTAAGCCAGTGAAACGCCGCATGCAAATGAATGAAAAACCCCCCTCAGCTAGGCGACTCAAGACTAAAATCTTGATTTTTTAAATCGCTAAATATACCTATTTACTGGTTATAAAACGACTCAATTTTATGTGGGATGGATAGTCCATACTCTCCTTTGTGTAATTATAAAAAAGAAAAGAAAAAGGCATTTTTTCACATATCAAACTACTAACTCCAATTGCGCGATTTCGACTTGCCGAGATTGTACTCAATTTACCAGAGGGTGACACATATCGCAACGGTGCGTTTTTTTCAAAAACCACGAAAGTGTTGTGCAGGACACTCATCACATGATGTGTGCTTTGGTTTGGTGAAGATTGGACAAAATTTCAAGGAGGAAGCGCAAAAAAACTGTTTTGGACAAAATGCAAAATGGCGGAAAATTTAGTCTGACGGAAAGGGGCGTGGCCTAGTTGAGTAGATGCGGGAGGACCCAAGGAATCCAGGGAAAAAATAAGTTTGATGATAGACCCCACGGTTCAAAAGTTATGGACCAAAAGGTAAGGAGGGCTGTTATAGCGCCACCATCTTGTCAATTGGTGCAATTTTTCCGTGGATAGTAAAAGACCCCTCTGTGAACCTCCCTAACAAGTTTCGTAGCTGTACCTTGTATGGTTTCTGAGATACAGCTAATTTAATGTGTTATTTTTGTCTACATCATTCTCTCTACCCAACATGCAACACTCCTGCTCAGAGTTACTGTTAAGCTATATGTATGTGGTCAAATCACACTGGATTCCTGCTTCCAGTACACTTTTTGCATGTGTTTTTTAACAGAGAAGAGTTGGAGCTGCTGAAAACATACAGTATGCAAATTAGAGCGAGACCATGAGTGATATACCCACTGTGATACAAGTATAGGTGTGTCTGTTGTCTGTTCAATAGCGTGCGTGCCAAGTGACAAGGACAAGTGTCAAGTGTCATACAAGAAGGAAGGCTGGCCATAATGACAATGAATCTGCACTTCCTGCCGCCCTTCAAAATCAAACAATTTAGAAGGTACAGGTACTGAATGCTGCTATAGCGCCCCCTTTTGGTCGAATTGCACCAAATTTGACACGCATGGTCTGGGATGGTCTCCGAAGACCTCCTGCAAGTTTCGTGAAGATTCCTTAATCGGTCATGAAGTAATGACAATTTAGCTGTGAGGCCACGCCCCTCTCAACTTTAACGATCAATATCTCCGAAACGAAAGGAGATTTCAAAGGTTTCAAAAAGCCAGTTTGTAGAGCTTGCTCCATAGATGCTTCCTGGTGATGGTGGTGCAAATCGGTCCAACGGTCTAGGAGGAGATGTCAAAAAGGTGTTTTCCAAACTTTTCCAAATATCTCAAAAACTTTCCAGGCGGACATTGAGGGTCCTTATGGCAAATTTGTAGAGCAGGTCCACCTGAACATCTGGAAAAAAAAAGTTTGAAAATCGGACCAACGGCGTGGAAGTTATGTCCTTTAACGTAAAACTGTCGATTATAGCGCCACCTTCAGGCCGATTCGAAAAATCTTTTTTGAGCACCTACCAGCCAACAATATCTGTCATTGGGCCAAATGTCAGGTCTCTACCATTTACCAACTCACGGGAATTTGCGTTGGGGCAGATGAACAACAAGAAGAATAATAATAATAATAATAATAATAATAATAATAAACCGGGTGAAAAACAATAGGGTTTCAGCCCCTTCAGGGCTTGAACCCCTAAATATAGCCGCAAGCGGCGATGGGCGGGGTTCAAGCCTTGCGCAGATGACAAAGCTTCTGATTCTGACTAGGACATCCTCCTTGATATATCTGACAAGTTTCGCGATCATTGGACAAACAGGTGTGGAGTTACAGCCTTTTTTATGTTAAGCCACGCCCATTTCTGGCGTTTATGGCGCCCCCTTTTGGTCGAATTGCATAAAATTTGACACACATGGTCTAGGATGGTCTCCGAAGACCTCCTGCAAGTTTCGTGAAGATTCCTTAATCGGTCATGAAGTTATGACAATTTAGCTGTGAGGCCACGCCCTCTCACAACTTTAACGATCAATATCTCCGAAACTAAAGTAGATTTCAAAAATCCACCAATCACGATTGTAGAGCTTGCTCAATAGATGCTTCCTGTCGATTCTAGTGCAAATCGGTCCAACGGTCTAGGAGGAGATGCAAAAAATGTGTTTTCCAAACTTTTCCAAATATCTCAAAAACTTTCCAGGCGGACCTTGAGGAAACTGGGGGGTACTTTGAAGAGCAGGTTCACCTGAACATCTGGAAAAAAAAAGTTTGAAAATCGGACCAACGGCGTGGAAGTTATGGCCTTTCAAAGTTTGAAATTTGAACCCCTAATTATAGCGCCCCCATTAGGCCGATTCACAAAATATTTCTGGAGCATCTAGGAACCAACCATATCTGTCAGTGGGCCAAATCTCATGTCTCTGCAGTATACCAACTCACGGGAATTTGCAATGAGGCAGAGAGGAAAAGAAAAAATAAACCATAATATAGCCGCAAGCGGCGATGGGCGGGGTTCAAGCCTTGCGCAGATGACAAAGCTTCTGATTCTGACTAGGACATCCTCCTTGATATATCTGACAAGTTTCGCGATCATTGGACAAACAGGTGTGGAGTTACAGCCTTTTCTATGTTAAGCCACGCCCATTTCGGGCGTTTATGGCGCCCCCTTTTGGTCGAATTGCACAAAATTTGACACACATGGTCTAGGATGGTCTCCGAAGACCTCCTGCAAGTTTCGTGAAGATTCCTTAATCGGTCATGAAGTTATGACAATTTAGCTGTGAGGCAACGCCCCTCTCAACTTTAACGATCAATATCTCCGAAACTAAAGTAGCTTTCAAAAATCCACCAATCACGATTGTAGAGCTTGCTCCATAGATGCTTCCTGTCGATTCTAGTGGAAATCGGTCCAACGGTCTAGGAGGAGATGCAAAAAATGTGTTTTCCAAACTTTTCCAAATATCTCAAAAACTTTCCAGGCGGACATTGAGGGTCCTTATGGCAAATTTGTAGAGCAGGTCCACCTGAACATCTGGAAAAAAAAAGTTTGAAAATCGGACCAACGGCGTGGAAGTTATGGCCTTTAACGTAAAACCGTCGATTATAGCGCCACCTTCAGGCCGATTCGAAAAATCTTTTTTGAGCACCTACCTGCCAACAATATCTGTCATTTGGCCAAATGTCAGGTCTCTACCATTTACCAACTCACGGGAATTTGCGTTGGGGCAGATGAAAAAGAAGAAGAATAATAATAATAAACCAGCACAAAAACAATAGGGTTTCAGCCCCTTCGGGGCTTGAACCCCTAATAAACCGGGTGAAAAACAATAGGGTTTCAGCCCCTTCAGGGCTTGAACCCCTAATAATAAACCAGCACAAAAACAATAGGGTTTCAGCCCCTTCAGGGCTTGAACCCCTAATAATAAACCGGGTGAAAAACAATAGGGTTTCAGCCCCTTCAGGGCTTGAACCCCTAATAAACCGGGTGAAAAACAATAGGGTTTCAGCCCCTTCAGGGCTTGAACCCCTAATAAACCGGCACAAAAACAATAGGGTTTCAGCCCCTTCAGGGCTTGAACCCCTAATAAATGGGAAACGGAAGGTGCGATGGTGATTCCGCACGGGCCTCCTAAAGCTACTTTTCCACCCCGAGTCCAACGCCGCCATCCCTGAGCCTCTATGAGTTATGGTTGCGGAGATACGTTGCTGTAGCGCCCCCCATAGGCAAACAATAGCGCCCCCTACAGGCCAAATGACACTTTCTTTTCTGAAATCAGCTCAGAAGTGTCAAGTGTCATACAAGAAGGAAGGCTGGCCATAATGGCAATGAATCAGCACTTCCTGCCGCCCTTCAAAATCAAACAATTTAGAAGGTACAGGTACTGAATGCTGCTATAGCGCCCCCTTTTGGTGGAATTGCACCAAATTTGACACGCACGGTCTGGGATGGTCTCCGAAGACCTCCTGCAAGTTTCGTGAAGATTCCTTAATCGGTCATGAAGTTATTACAATTTAGCTGTGAGGCCACGCCCTCTCACAACTTTAACGATTAATATCTCCGAAACAAAAGGAGATTTCAAAGGTTTCAAAAAGCCAGTTTGTAGAGCTTGCTCCATAGATGCTTCCTGGCGATGGTGGTGCAAATCGGTCCAACGGTCTAGGAGGAGATGTCAAAAATGTGTTTTCCAAACTTTTCCAAATATCTCAAAAACTTTCCAGGCGGACATTGAGGGTCCTTATGGCAAACTTGTAGAGCAGGTTCACCTGAACATCTGGAAAAAAAAAGTTTGAAAATCGGACCAACGGCGTGGAAGTTAAGGCCTTTAACGTAAAACCATCAATTATAGCGCCACCTTCAGGCCGATTCGAAAAATCTTTTTTGAGCACCTACCTGCCAACAATATCTGTCATTGGGCCAAATGTCAGGTCTCTACCATTTACCAACTCACGGGAATTTGCGTTGGGGCAGATGAACAACAAGAATAAATATAGCCGCAAGCGGCGATGGGCGGGGTTCAAGCCTTGCGCAGATGACAAAGCTTCTGATTCTGACTAGGACATCCTCCTTGATATATCTGACAAGTTTCGCGATCATTGGACAAACAGGTGTGGAGTTACAGCCTTTTTTATGTTAAGCCACGCCCATTTCTGGCGTTTATGGCGCCCCCTTTTGGTCGAATTGCACAAAATTTGACACACATGGTCTAGGATGGTCTCCGAAGACCTCCTGCAAGTTTCGTGAAGATTCCTTAATCGGTCATGAAGTTATGACAATTTAGCTGTGAGGCCACGCCCTCTCTCAACTTTAACGATCAATATCTCCGAAACGAAAGGAGATTTCAAAGGTTTCAAAAAGGCAGTTTGTAGAGCTTGCTCCATAGATGCTTCCTGGCGATGGTGGTGCAAATCGGTCCAACGGTCTAGGAGGAGATGCAAAAAATGTGTTTTCCAAACTTTTCCAAATATCTCAAAAACTTTCCAGGCGGACATTGAGGGTCCTTATGGCAAATTTGTAGAGCAGGTACACCTGAACATCTGGAAAAAAAAAGTTTGAAAATCGGACCAACGGCGTGGAAGTTAAGGCCTTTAACGTAAAACCATCGATTATAGCGCCACCTTCAGGCCGATTCGAAAAATCTTTTTTGAGCACCTACCAGCCAACAGTATCTGTCATTGGGCCAGGTTTCAGGTCTCTACCATTTACCAACTCACGGGAATTTGCGTTGGGGCAGATGAACAACAAGAATAATAATAATAAATATAGCCGCAAGCGGCGATGGGCGGGGTTCAAGCCTTGCGCAGATGACAAAGCTTCTGATTCTGACTAGGACATCCTCATTGATACAGCTGACAAGTTTCGCGATCATTGGACAAACAGGTGTGGAGTTACATCCTTTTTATGTTAAGCCACGCCCATTTACGGCGTTTATGGCGCCTCCTTTTGGTGGAATTGCACCAAATTTGACACGCATGGTCTGGGATGGTCTCCGAAGACCTCCTGCAAGTTTCGTGAAGATTCCTTAATCGGTCATGAAGTTATGACAATTTAGCTGTGAGGCCACGCCCTCTCTCAACTTTAACGATCAATATCTCTGAAACTAAAGTAGATTTTCAAAAATGCAAAAAGCACGGTTGTAGAGCTTGCTCCAAAGATGCTTCCTGGAGATTCTAGTGCAAATCGGTCAAACGGTCTAGGAGGAGATGCAAAAAATGTGTTTTCCAAACTTTTCCAAATATCTCAAAAATTTTCCAGGCGGACATTGAGGGTCCTTATGGCAAATTTGTAGAGCAGGTCCACCTGAACATCTGGAAAAAAAAAGTTTGAAAATCGGACCAACGGCGTGGAAGTTAAGGCCTTTAACGTAAAACCATCGATTATAGCGCCACCTTCAGGCTGATTCGAAAAATCTTTTTTGAGCACCTACCAGCCAACAATATCTGTCATTGGGCCAACTTTCAGGTCTCTACCATTTACCAACTCACGGGAATTTGCGTTGAGGCAGATGAAAAACAACAAGAATAATAATAATAATAATAATAATAAACCGGCACAAAAACAATAGGGTTTCAGCCCCTTCAGGGCTTGAACCCCTAAATATAGCCGCAAGCGGCGATGGGCGGGGTTCAAGCCTTGCGCAGATGACAAAGCTTCTGATTCTGACTAGGACATCCTCCTTGATATATCTGACAAGTTTCGCGATCATTGGACAAACAGGTGTGGAGTTACAGCCTTTTTTATGTTAAGCCACGCCCATTTCTGGCGTTTATGGCGCCCCCTTTTGGTCGAATTGCACAAAATTTGACACACATGGTCTAGGATGGTCTCCGAAGACCTCCTGCAAGTTTCGTGAAGATTCCTTAATCGGTCATGAAGTTATGACAATTTAGCTGTGAGGCCACGCCCCTCTCAACTTTAACGATCAATATCTCCGAAACTAAAGTAGATTTTCAAAAATGCAAAAAGCACGGTTGTAGAGCTTGCTCCAAAGATGCTTCCTGGAGATTCTAGTGCAAATCGGTCAAACGGTCTAGGAGGAGATGCAAAAAATGTGTTTTCCAAACTTTTCCAAATATCTCAAAAACTTTCCAGGCGGACATTGAGGGTCCTTATGGCAAATTTGTAGAGCAGGTCCACCTGAACATCTGGAAAAAAAAAGTTTGAAAATCGGACCAACGGCGTGGAAGTTAAGGCCTTTAACGTAAAACCATCGATTATAGCGCCACCTTCAGGCCGATTCGAAAAATCTTTTTTGAGCACCTACCAGCCAACAATATCTGTCATTGGGCCAAATGTCAGGTCTCTACCATTTACCAACTCACGGGAATTTGCGTTGGGGCAGATGAACAAGAAGAATAATAATAATAATAATAATAAACCGGGTGAAAAACAATAGGGTTTCAGCCCCTTCAGGGCTTGAACCCCTAATAATAATAAACCGGGTGAAAAACAATAGGGTTTCAGCCCCTTCAGGGCTTGAACCCCTAATAATAATAAATATAGCCGCAAGCGGCGATGGGCGGGGTTCAAGCCTTGCGCAGATGACAAAGCTTCTGATTCTGACTAGGACATCCTCCTTGATATATCTGACAAGTTTCGCGATCATTGGACAAACAGGTGTGGAGTTACAGCCTTTTTTATGTTAAGCCACGCCCATTTCTGGCGTTTATGGCGCCCCCTTTTGGTCGAATTGCACAAAATTTGACACACATGGTCTAGGATGGTCTCCGAAGACCTCCTGCAAGTTTCGTGAAGATTCCTTAATCGGTCATGAAGTTATGACAATTTAGCTGTGAGGCCACGCCCTCTCTCAACTTTAACGATCAATATCTCCGAAACGAAAGGAGATTTCAAAGGTTTCAAAAAGGCAGTTTGTAGAGCTTGCTCCATAGATGCTTCCTGGCGATGGTGGTGCAAATCGGTCCAACGGTCTAGGAGGAGATGCAAAAAATGTGTTTTCCAAACTTTTCCAAATATCTCAAAAACTTTCCAGGCGGACATTGAGGGTCCTTATGGCAAATTTGTAGAGCAGGTACACCTGAACATCTGGAAAAAAAAAGTTTGAAAATCGGACCAACGGCGTGGAAGTTAAGGCCTTTAACGTAAAACCATCGATTATAGCGCCACCTTCAGGCCGATTCGAAAAATCTTTTTTGAGCACCTACCAGCCAACAGTATCTGTCATTGGGCCAGGTTTCAGGTCTCTACCATTTACCAACTCACGGGAATTTGCGTTGGGGCAGATGAACAACAAGAATAATAATAATAAATATAGCCGCAAGCGGCGATGGGCGGGGTTCAAGCCTTGCGCAGATGACAAAGCTTCTGATTCTGACTAGGACATCCTCATTGATACAGCTGACAAGTTTCGCGATCATTGGACAAACAGGTGTGGAGTTACATCCTTTTTATGTTAAGCCACGCCCATTTACGGCGTTTATGGCGCCTCCTTTTGGTGGAATTGCACCAAATTTGACACGCATGGTCTGGGATGGTCTCCGAAGACCTCCTGCAAGTTTCGTGAAGATTCCTTAATCGGTCATGAAGTTATGACAATTTAGCTGTGAGGCCACGCCCTCTCTCAACTTTAACGATCAATATCTCTGAAACTAAAGTAGATTTTCAAAAATGCAAAAAGCACGGTTGTAGAGCTTGCTCCAAAGATGCTTCCTGGAGATTCTAGTGCAAATCGGTCAAACGGTCTAGGAGGAGATGCAAAAAATGTGTTTTCCAAACTTTTCCAAATATCTCAAAAATTTTCCAGGCGGACATTGAGGGTCCTTATGGCAAATTTGTAGAGCAGGTCCACCTGAACATCTGGAAAAAAAAAGTTTGAAAATCGGACCAACGGCGTGGAAGTTAAGGCCTTTAACGTAAAACCATCGATTATAGCGCCACCTTCAGGCTGATTCGAAAAATCTTTTTTGAGCACCTACCAGCCAACAATATCTGTCATTGGGCCAACTTTCAGGTCTCTACCATTTACCAACTCACGGGAATTTGCGTTGAGGCAGATGAAAAACAACAAGAATAATAATAATAATAATAATAATAAACCGGCACAAAAACAATAGGGTTTCAGCCCCTTCAGGGCTTGAACCCCTAATAATAATAAACCGGGTGAAAAACAATAGGGTTTCAGCCCCTTCAGGGCTTGAACCCCTAATAATAATAAATATAGCCGCAAGCGGCGATGGGCGGGGTTCAAGCCTTGCGCAGATGACAAAGCTTCTGATTCTGACTAGGACATCCTCCTTGATATATCTGACAAGTTTCGCGATCATTGGACAAACAGGTGTGGAGTTACAGCCTTTTTTATGTTAAGCCACGCCCATTTCTGGCGTTTCTGGCGCCCCCTTTTGGTGGAATTGCACCAAATTTGACACACATGGTCTAGGATGGTCTCCGAAGACCTCCTGCAAGTTTCATGAAGATTCCTTAATCGGATGGACCAGGGCCTGACAGGGACCAGGGCCTGACAGGGACCAGGGCCTGACAGGCTGCATGGACCAGGGCCTGACAGGCTGTGTGGACCAGGGCCTGACAGGGACCAGGGCCTGACAGGCTGTGGGGACCAGGGCACGACAGGCTGTGTGGACCAGGGCCTGACAGGCTGTGTGGCCTAGGGCCTGACAGGGACCAGGGCCTGACAGGCTGTGTGGACCAGGGCCTGACAGGCTGTGTGGACCAGGGCCTGACAGGGACCAGGGCCTGACAGGCTGTGTAGACCAGGGCCTGACAGGCTGCGTGGACCAGGGCCTGACAGGCTTGACAGGCTGTGTGGACCAGGGCCTGACAGGCTGCGTGGACCAGGGCCTGACAGGCTGCGTGGACCAGGGCCTGACATGAATGGCTGCTGGCCTCTGGCAGGCCTATGTCATATTCATGGTAAACACAAGCCCTCTTGCACGCAGCAACACACACCGTTTTAATGTTACTTTTAGTAGCGTAGAGTGAGCATTGATAAGAAGCGTCAACTACTCCATTGCAACAGCGCACAAGAGACCGGCCATTTTGGGGTGCAACAAGTCTCTATTGTCCCCGTTTTCCACACCACAATGGCCGTGCTGCTGTTGTAAATGGTCGCTTCTTTCCTTCAATACTCTTCGTTACTGTTCGACAACAATACACACATAACGCGATACTAAAACCCACGTTCAACCATAACTAGATGGTCGCACAGTCCCTAAAACAGAAACAAGACATAACGATAGTTAGGGATCATGATTAAACTCACCTAGTACTAGGTGAGGAAAAGCCAGAGGTGTTGCACTTCCTGCATCAGTTTTAATCCACACAGACTGTCCTCATCAGTGATCCTCCATGTTGTCACTTGTAAACAGAGCTTTGCACCCCGCCCCCATGTAACACGCTGAATTCTATTGATGTGGCTCATTGGCCGAAACTCGGAACAATAGCAGACATTAAGCCAGTGAAACGCCGCATGCAAATGAATGAAAAACCCCCCTCAGCTAGGCGACTCAAGACTAAAATCTTGATTTTTTAAATCGCTAAATATACCTATTTACTGGTTATAAAACGACTCAATTTTATGTGGGATGGATAGTCCATACTCTCCTTTGTGTAATTATAAAAAAGAAAAGAAAAAGGCATTTTTTCACATATCAAACTACTAACTCCAATTGCGCGATTTCGACTTGCCGAGATTGTACTCAATTTACCAGAGGGTGACACATATCGCAACGGTGCGTTTTTTTCAAAAACCACGAAAGTGTTGTGCAGGACACTCATCACATGATGTGTGCTTTGGTTTGGTGAAGATTGGACAAAATTTCAAGGAGGAAGCGCAAAAAAACTGTTTTGGACAAAATGCAAAATGGCGGAAAATTTAGTCTGACGGAAAGGGGCGTGGCCTAGTTGAGTAGATGCGGGAGGACCCAAGGAATCCAGGGAAAAAATAAGTTTGATGATAGACCCCACGGTTCAAAAGTTATGGACCAAAAGGTAAGGAGGGCTGTTATAGCGCCACCATCTTGTCAATTGGTGCAATTTTTCCGTGGATAGTAAAAGACCCCTCTGTGAACCTCCCTAACAAGTTTCGTAGCTGTACCTTGTATGGTTTCTGAGATACAGCTAATTTAATGTGTTATTTTTGTCTACATCATTCTCTCTACCCAACATGCAACACTCCTGCTCAGAGTTACTGTTAAGCTATATGTATGTGGTCAAATCACACTGGATTCCTGCTTCCAGTACACTTTTTGCATGTGTTTTTTAACAGAGAAGAGTTGGAGCTGCTGAAAACATACAGTATGCAAATTAGAGCGAGACCATGAGTGATATACCCACTGTGATACAAGTATAGGTGTGTCTGTTGTCTGTTCAATAGCGTGCGTGCCAAGTGACAAGGACAAGTGTCAAGTGTCATACAAGAAGGAAGGCTGGCCATAATGACAATGAATCTGCACTTCCTGCCGCCCTTCAAAATCAAACAATTTAGAAGGTACAGGTACTGAATGCTGCTATAGCGCCCCCTTTTGGTCGAATTGCACCAAATTTGACACGCATGGTCTGGGATGGTCTCCGAAGACCTCCTGCAAGTTTCGTGAAGATTCCTTAATCGGTCATGAAGTAATGACAATTTAGCTGTGAGGCCACGCCCCTCTCAACTTTAACGATCAATATCTCCGAAACGAAAGGAGATTTCAAAGGTTTCAAAAAGCCAGTTTGTAGAGCTTGCTCCATAGATGCTTCCTGGTGATGGTGGTGCAAATCGGTCCAACGGTCTAGGAGGAGATGTCAAAAAGGTGTTTTCCAAACTTTTCCAAATATCTCAAAAACTTTCCAGGCGGACATTGAGGGTCCTTATGGCAAATTTGTAGAGCAGGTCCACCTGAACATCTGGAAAAAAAAAGTTTGAAAATCGGACCAACGGCGTGGAAGTTATGTCCTTTAACGTAAAACTGTCGATTATAGCGCCACCTTCAGGCCGATTCGAAAAATCTTTTTTGAGCACCTACCAGCCAACAATATCTGTCATTGGGCCAAATGTCAGGTCTCTACCATTTACCAACTCACGGGAATTTGCGTTGGGGCAGATGAACAACAAGAAGAATAATAATAATAATAATAATAATAATAATAATAATAATAAACCGGGTGAAAAACAATAGGGTTTCAGCCCCTTCAGGGCTTGAACCCCTAAATATAGCCGCAAGCGGCGATGGGCGGGGTTCAAGCCTTGCGCAGATGACAAAGCTTCTGATTCTGACTAGGACATCCTCCTTGATATATCTGACAAGTTTCGCGATCATTGGACAAACAGGTGTGGAGTTACAGCCTTTTTTATGTTAAGCCACGCCCATTTCTGGCGTTTATGGCGCCCCCTTTTGGTCGAATTGCATAAAATTTGACACACATGGTCTAGGATGGTCTCCGAAGACCTCCTGCAAGTTTCGTGAAGATTCCTTAATCGGTCATGAAGTTATGACAATTTAGCTGTGAGGCCACGCCCTCTCACAACTTTAACGATCAATATCTCCGAAACTAAAGTAGATTTCAAAAATCCACCAATCACGATTGTAGAGCTTGCTCAATAGATGCTTCCTGTCGATTCTAGTGCAAATCGGTCCAACGGTCTAGGAGGAGATGCAAAAAATGTGTTTTCCAAACTTTTCCAAATATCTCAAAAACTTTCCAGGCGGACCTTGAGGAAACTGGGGGGTACTTTGAAGAGCAGGTTCACCTGAACATCTGGAAAAAAAAAGTTTGAAAATCGGACCAACGGCGTGGAAGTTATGGCCTTTCAAAGTTTGAAATTTGAACCCCTAATTATAGCGCCCCCATTAGGCCGATTCACAAAATATTTCTGGAGCATCTAGGAACCAACCATATCTGTCAGTGGGCCAAATCTCATGTCTCTGCAGTATACCAACTCACGGGAATTTGCAATGAGGCAGAGAGGAAAAGAAAAAATAAACCATAATATAGCCGCAAGCGGCGATGGGCGGGGTTCAAGCCTTGCGCAGATGACAAAGCTTCTGATTCTGACTAGGACATCCTCCTTGATATATCTGACAAGTTTCGCGATCATTGGACAAACAGGTGTGGAGTTACAGCCTTTTCTATGTTAAGCCACGCCCATTTCGGGCGTTTATGGCGCCCCCTTTTGGTCGAATTGCACAAAATTTGACACACATGGTCTAGGATGGTCTCCGAAGACCTCCTGCAAGTTTCGTGAAGATTCCTTAATCGGTCATGAAGTTATGACAATTTAGCTGTGAGGCAACGCCCCTCTCAACTTTAACGATCAATATCTCCGAAACTAAAGTAGCTTTCAAAAATCCACCAATCACGATTGTAGAGCTTGCTCCATAGATGCTTCCTGTCGATTCTAGTGGAAATCGGTCCAACGGTCTAGGAGGAGATGCAAAAAATGTGTTTTCCAAACTTTTCCAAATATCTCAAAAACTTTCCAGGCGGACATTGAGGGTCCTTATGGCAAATTTGTAGAGCAGGTCCACCTGAACATCTGGAAAAAAAAAGTTTGAAAATCGGACCAACGGCGTGGAAGTTATGGCCTTTAACGTAAAACCGTCGATTATAGCGCCACCTTCAGGCCGATTCGAAAAATCTTTTTTGAGCACCTACCTGCCAACAATATCTGTCATTTGGCCAAATGTCAGGTCTCTACCATTTACCAACTCACGGGAATTTGCGTTGGGGCAGATGAAAAAGAAGAAGAATAATAATAATAAACCAGCACAAAAACAATAGGGTTTCAGCCCCTTCGGGGCTTGAACCCCTAATAAACCGGGTGAAAAACAATAGGGTTTCAGCCCCTTCAGGGCTTGAACCCCTAATAATAAACCAGCACAAAAACAATAGGGTTTCAGCCCCTTCAGGGCTTGAACCCCTAATAATAAACCGGGTGAAAAACAATAGGGTTTCAGCCCCTTCAGGGCTTGAACCCCTAATAAACCGGGTGAAAAACAATAGGGTTTCAGCCCCTTCAGGGCTTGAACCCCTAATAAACCGGCACAAAAACAATAGGGTTTCAGCCCCTTCAGGGCTTGAACCCCTAATAAATGGGAAACGGAAGGTGCGATGGTGATTCCGCACGGGCCTCCTAAAGCTACTTTTCCACCCCGAGTCCAACGCCGCCATCCCTGAGCCTCTATGAGTTATGGTTGCGGAGATACGTTGCTGTAGCGCCCCCCATAGGCAAACAATAGCGCCCCCTACAGGCCAAATGACACTTTCTTTTCTGAAATCAGCTCAGAAGTGTCAAGTGTCATACAAGAAGGAAGGCTGGCCATAATGGCAATGAATCAGCACTTCCTGCCGCCCTTCAAAATCAAACAATTTAGAAGGTACAGGTACTGAATGCTGCTATAGCGCCCCCTTTTGGTGGAATTGCACCAAATTTGACACGCACGGTCTGGGATGGTCTCCGAAGACCTCCTGCAAGTTTCGTGAAGATTCCTTAATCGGTCATGAAGTTATTACAATTTAGCTGTGAGGCCACGCCCTCTCACAACTTTAACGATTAATATCTCCGAAACAAAAGGAGATTTCAAAGGTTTCAAAAAGCCAGTTTGTAGAGCTTGCTCCATAGATGCTTCCTGGCGATGGTGGTGCAAATCGGTCCAACGGTCTAGGAGGAGATGTCAAAAATGTGTTTTCCAAACTTTTCCAAATATCTCAAAAACTTTCCAGGCGGACATTGAGGGTCCTTATGGCAAACTTGTAGAGCAGGTTCACCTGAACATCTGGAAAAAAAAAGTTTGAAAATCGGACCAACGGCGTGGAAGTTAAGGCCTTTAACGTAAAACCATCAATTATAGCGCCACCTTCAGGCCGATTCGAAAAATCTTTTTTGAGCACCTACCTGCCAACAATATCTGTCATTGGGCCAAATGTCAGGTCTCTACCATTTACCAACTCACGGGAATTTGCGTTGGGGCAGATGAACAACAAGAATAAATATAGCCGCAAGCGGCGATGGGCGGGGTTCAAGCCTTGCGCAGATGACAAAGCTTCTGATTCTGACTAGGACATCCTCCTTGATATATCTGACAAGTTTCGCGATCATTGGACAAACAGGTGTGGAGTTACAGCCTTTTTTATGTTAAGCCACGCCCATTTCTGGCGTTTATGGCGCCCCCTTTTGGTCGAATTGCACAAAATTTGACACACATGGTCTAGGATGGTCTCCGAAGACCTCCTGCAAGTTTCGTGAAGATTCCTTAATCGGTCATGAAGTTATGACAATTTAGCTGTGAGGCCACGCCCTCTCTCAACTTTAACGATCAATATCTCCGAAACGAAAGGAGATTTCAAAGGTTTCAAAAAGGCAGTTTGTAGAGCTTGCTCCATAGATGCTTCCTGGCGATGGTGGTGCAAATCGGTCCAACGGTCTAGGAGGAGATGCAAAAAATGTGTTTTCCAAACTTTTCCAAATATCTCAAAAACTTTCCAGGCGGACATTGAGGGTCCTTATGGCAAATTTGTAGAGCAGGTACACCTGAACATCTGGAAAAAAAAAGTTTGAAAATCGGACCAACGGCGTGGAAGTTAAGGCCTTTAACGTAAAACCATCGATTATAGCGCCACCTTCAGGCCGATTCGAAAAATCTTTTTTGAGCACCTACCAGCCAACAGTATCTGTCATTGGGCCAGGTTTCAGGTCTCTACCATTTACCAACTCACGGGAATTTGCGTTGGGGCAGATGAACAACAAGAATAATAATAATAAATATAGCCGCAAGCGGCGATGGGCGGGGTTCAAGCCTTGCGCAGATGACAAAGCTTCTGATTCTGACTAGGACATCCTCATTGATACAGCTGACAAGTTTCGCGATCATTGGACAAACAGGTGTGGAGTTACATCCTTTTTATGTTAAGCCACGCCCATTTACGGCGTTTATGGCGCCTCCTTTTGGTGGAATTGCACCAAATTTGACACGCATGGTCTGGGATGGTCTCCGAAGACCTCCTGCAAGTTTCGTGAAGATTCCTTAATCGGTCATGAAGTTATGACAATTTAGCTGTGAGGCCACGCCCTCTCTCAACTTTAACGATCAATATCTCTGAAACTAAAGTAGATTTTCAAAAATGCAAAAAGCACGGTTGTAGAGCTTGCTCCAAAGATGCTTCCTGGAGATTCTAGTGCAAATCGGTCAAACGGTCTAGGAGGAGATGCAAAAAATGTGTTTTCCAAACTTTTCCAAATATCTCAAAAATTTTCCAGGCGGACATTGAGGGTCCTTATGGCAAATTTGTAGAGCAGGTCCACCTGAACATCTGGAAAAAAAAAGTTTGAAAATCGGACCAACGGCGTGGAAGTTAAGGCCTTTAACGTAAAACCATCGATTATAGCGCCACCTTCAGGCTGATTCGAAAAATCTTTTTTGAGCACCTACCAGCCAACAATATCTGTCATTGGGCCAACTTTCAGGTCTCTACCATTTACCAACTCACGGGAATTTGCGTTGAGGCAGATGAAAAACAACAAGAATAATAATAATAATAATAATAATAAACCGGCACAAAAACAATAGGGTTTCAGCCCCTTCAGGGCTTGAACCCCTAAATATAGCCGCAAGCGGCGATGGGCGGGGTTCAAGCCTTGCGCAGATGACAAAGCTTCTGATTCTGACTAGGACATCCTCCTTGATATATCTGACAAGTTTCGCGATCATTGGACAAACAGGTGTGGAGTTACAGCCTTTTTTATGTTAAGCCACGCCCATTTCTGGCGTTTATGGCGCCCCCTTTTGGTCGAATTGCACAAAATTTGACACACATGGTCTAGGATGGTCTCCGAAGACCTCCTGCAAGTTTCGTGAAGATTCCTTAATCGGTCATGAAGTTATGACAATTTAGCTGTGAGGCCACGCCCCTCTCAACTTTAACGATCAATATCTCCGAAACTAAAGTAGATTTTCAAAAATGCAAAAAGCACGGTTGTAGAGCTTGCTCCAAAGATGCTTCCTGGAGATTCTAGTGCAAATCGGTCAAACGGTCTAGGAGGAGATGCAAAAAATGTGTTTTCCAAACTTTTCCAAATATCTCAAAAACTTTCCAGGCGGACATTGAGGGTCCTTATGGCAAATTTGTAGAGCAGGTCCACCTGAACATCTGGAAAAAAAAAGTTTGAAAATCGGACCAACGGCGTGGAAGTTAAGGCCTTTAACGTAAAACCATCGATTATAGCGCCACCTTCAGGCCGATTCGAAAAATCTTTTTTGAGCACCTACCAGCCAACAATATCTGTCATTGGGCCAAATGTCAGGTCTCTACCATTTACCAACTCACGGGAATTTGCGTTGGGGCAGATGAACAAGAATAATAATAATAATAATAATAATAATAAACCGGGTGAAAAACAATAGGGTTTCAGCCCCTTCAGGGCTTGAACCCCTAATAATAATAAACCGGGTGAAAAACAATAGGGTTTCAGCCCCTTCAGGGCTTGAACCCCTAATAATAATAAATATAGCCGCAAGCGGCGATGGGCGGGGTTCAAGCCTTGCGCAGATGACAAAGCTTCTGATTCTGACTAGGACATCCTCCTTGATATATCTGACAAGTTTCGCGATCATTGGACAAACAGGTGTGGAGTTACAGCCTTTTTTATGTTAAGCCACGCCCATTTCTGGCGTTTCTGGCGCCCCCTTTTGGTGGAATTGCACCAAATTTGACACACATGGTCTAGGATGGTCTCCGAAGACCTCCTGCAAGTTTCATGAAGATTCCTTAATCGGATGGACCAGGGCCTGACAGGGACCAGGGCCTGACAGGGACCAGGGCCTGACAGGCTGCATGGACCAGGGCCTGACAGGCTGTGTGGACCAGGGCCTGACAGGGACCAGGGCCTGACAGGCTGTGGGGACCAGGGCACGACAGGCTGTGTGGACCAGGGCCTGACAGGCTGTGTGGCCTAGGGCCTGACAGGGACCAGGGCCTGACAGGCTGTGTGGACCAGGGCCTGACAGGCTGTGTGGACCAGGGCCTGACAGGGACCAGGGCCTGACAGGCTGTGTAGACCAGGGCCTGACAGGCTGCGTGGACCAGGGCCTGACAGGCTTGACAGGCTGTGTGGACCAGGGCCTGACAGGCTGCGTGGACCAGGGCCTGACAGGCTGCGTGGACCAGGGCCTGACATGAATGGCTGCTGGCCTCTGGCAGGCCTATGTCATATTCATGGTAAACACAAGCCCTCTTGCACGCAGCAACACACACCGTTTTAATGTTACTTTTAGTAGCGTAGAGTGAGCATTGATAAGAAGCGTCAACTACTCCATTGCAACAGCGCACAAGAGACCGGCCATTTTGGGGTGCAACAAGTCTCTATTGTCCCCGTTTTCCACACCACAATGGCCGTGCTGCTGTTGTAAATGGTCGCTTCTTTCCTTCAATACTCTTCGTTACTGTTCGACAACAATACACACATAACGCGATACTAAAACCCACGTTCAACCATAACTAGATGGTCGCACAGTCCCTAAAACAGAAACAAGACATAACGATAGTTAGGGATCATGATTAAACTCACCTAGTACTAGGTGAGGAAAAGCCAGAGGTGTTGCACTTCCTGCATCAGTTTTAATCCACACAGACTGTCCTCATCAGTGATCCTCCATGTTGTCACTTGTAAACAGAGCTTTGCACCCCGCCCCCATGTAACACGCTGAATTCTATTGATGTGGCTCATTGGCCGAAACTCGGAACAATAGCAGACATTAAGCCAGTGAAACGCCGCATGCAAATGAATGAAAAACCCCCCTCAGCTAGGCGACTCAAGACTAAAATCTTGATTTTTTAAATCGCTAAATATACCTATTTACTGGTTATAAAACGACTCAATTTTATGTGGGATGGATAGTCCATACTCTCCTTTGTGTAATTATAAAAAAGAAAAGAAAAAGGCATTTTTTCACATATCAAACTACTAACTCCAATTGCGCGATTTCGACTTGCCGAGATTGTACTCAATTTACCAGAGGGTGACACATATCGCAACGGTGCGTTTTTTTCAAAAACCACGAAAGTGTTGTGCAGGACACTCATCACATGATGTGTGCTTTGGTTTGGTGAAGATTGGACAAAATTTCAAGGAGGAAGCGCAAAAAAACTGTTTTGGACAAAATGCAAAATGGCGGAAAATTTAGTCTGACGGAAAGGGGCGTGGCCTAGTTGAGTAGATGCGGGAGGACCCAAGGAATCCAGGGAAAAAATAAGTTTGATGATAGACCCCACGGTTCAAAAGTTATGGACCAAAAGGTAAGGAGGGCTGTTATAGCGCCACCATCTTGTCAATTGGTGCAATTTTTCCGTGGATAGTAAAAGACCCCTCTGTGAACCTCCCTAACAAGTTTCGTAGCTGTACCTTGTATGGTTTCTGAGATACAGCTAATTTAATGTGTTATTTTTGTCTACATCATTCTCTCTACCCAACATGCAACACTCCTGCTCAGAGTTACTGTTAAGCTATATGTATGTGGTCAAATCACACTGGATTCCTGCTTCCAGTACACTTTTTGCATGTGTTTTTTAACAGAGAAGAGTTGGAGCTGCTGAAAACATACAGTATGCAAATTAGAGCGAGACCATGAGTGATATACCCACTGTGATACAAGTATAGGTGTGTCTGTTGTCTGTTCAATAGCGTGCGTGCCAAGTGACAAGGACAAGTGTCAAGTGTCATACAAGAAGGAAGGCTGGCCATAATGACAATGAATCTGCACTTCCTGCCGCCCTTCAAAATCAAACAATTTAGAAGGTACAGGTACTGAATGCTGCTATAGCGCCCCCTTTTGGTCGAATTGCACCAAATTTGACACGCATGGTCTGGGATGGTCTCCGAAGACCTCCTGCAAGTTTCGTGAAGATTCCTTAATCGGTCATGAAGTAATGACAATTTAGCTGTGAGGCCACGCCCCTCTCAACTTTAACGATCAATATCTCCGAAACGAAAGGAGATTTCAAAGGTTTCAAAAAGCCAGTTTGTAGAGCTTGCTCCATAGATGCTTCCTGGTGATGGTGGTGCAAATCGGTCCAACGGTCTAGGAGGAGATGTCAAAAAGGTGTTTTCCAAACTTTTCCAAATATCTCAAAAACTTTCCAGGCGGACATTGAGGGTCCTTATGGCAAATTTGTAGAGCAGGTCCACCTGAACATCTGGAAAAAAAAAGTTTGAAAATCGGACCAACGGCGTGGAAGTTATGTCCTTTAACGTAAAACTGTCGATTATAGCGCCACCTTCAGGCCGATTCGAAAAATCTTTTTTGAGCACCTACCAGCCAACAATATCTGTCATTGGGCCAAATGTCAGGTCTCTACCATTTACCAACTCACGGGAATTTGCGTTGGGGCAGATGAACAACAAGAAGAATAATAATAATAATAATAATAATAATAATAATAATAATAAACCGGGTGAAAAACAATAGGGTTTCAGCCCCTTCAGGGCTTGAACCCCTAAATATAGCCGCAAGCGGCGATGGGCGGGGTTCAAGCCTTGCGCAGATGACAAAGCTTCTGATTCTGACTAGGACATCCTCCTTGATATATCTGACAAGTTTCGCGATCATTGGACAAACAGGTGTGGAGTTACAGCCTTTTTTATGTTAAGCCACGCCCATTTCTGGCGTTTATGGCGCCCCCTTTTGGTCGAATTGCATAAAATTTGACACACATGGTCTAGGATGGTCTCCGAAGACCTCCTGCAAGTTTCGTGAAGATTCCTTAATCGGTCATGAAGTTATGACAATTTAGCTGTGAGGCCACGCCCTCTCACAACTTTAACGATCAATATCTCCGAAACTAAAGTAGATTTCAAAAATCCACCAATCACGATTGTAGAGCTTGCTCAATAGATGCTTCCTGTCGATTCTAGTGCAAATCGGTCCAACGGTCTAGGAGGAGATGCAAAAAATGTGTTTTCCAAACTTTTCCAAATATCTCAAAAACTTTCCAGGCGGACCTTGAGGAAACTGGGGGGTACTTTGAAGAGCAGGTTCACCTGAACATCTGGAAAAAAAAAGTTTGAAAATCGGACCAACGGCGTGGAAGTTATGGCCTTTCAAAGTTTGAAATTTGAACCCCTAATTATAGCGCCCCCATTAGGCCGATTCACAAAATATTTCTGGAGCATCTAGGAACCAACCATATCTGTCAGTGGGCCAAATCTCATGTCTCTGCAGTATACCAACTCACGGGAATTTGCAATGAGGCAGAGAGGAAAAGAAAAAATAAACCATAATATAGCCGCAAGCGGCGATGGGCGGGGTTCAAGCCTTGCGCAGATGACAAAGCTTCTGATTCTGACTAGGACATCCTCCTTGATATATCTGACAAGTTTCGCGATCATTGGACAAACAGGTGTGGAGTTACAGCCTTTTCTATGTTAAGCCACGCCCATTTCGGGCGTTTATGGCGCCCCCTTTTGGTCGAATTGCACAAAATTTGACACACATGGTCTAGGATGGTCTCCGAAGACCTCCTGCAAGTTTCGTGAAGATTCCTTAATCGGTCATGAAGTTATGACAATTTAGCTGTGAGGCAACGCCCCTCTCAACTTTAACGATCAATATCTCCGAAACTAAAGTAGCTTTCAAAAATCCACCAATCACGATTGTAGAGCTTGCTCCATAGATGCTTCCTGTCGATTCTAGTGGAAATCGGTCCAACGGTCTAGGAGGAGATGCAAAAAATGTGTTTTCCAAACTTTTCCAAATATCTCAAAAACTTTCCAGGCGGACATTGAGGGTCCTTATGGCAAATTTGTAGAGCAGGTCCACCTGAACATCTGGAAAAAAAAAGTTTGAAAATCGGACCAACGGCGTGGAAGTTATGGCCTTTAACGTAAAACCGTCGATTATAGCGCCACCTTCAGGCCGATTCGAAAAATCTTTTTTGAGCACCTACCTGCCAACAATATCTGTCATTTGGCCAAATGTCAGGTCTCTACCATTTACCAACTCACGGGAATTTGCGTTGGGGCAGATGAAAAAGAAGAAGAATAATAATAATAAACCAGCACAAAAACAATAGGGTTTCAGCCCCTTCGGGGCTTGAACCCCTAATAAACCGGGTGAAAAACAATAGGGTTTCAGCCCCTTCAGGGCTTGAACCCCTAATAATAAACCAGCACAAAAACAATAGGGTTTCAGCCCCTTCAGGGCTTGAACCCCTAATAATAAACCGGGTGAAAAACAATAGGGTTTCAGCCCCTTCAGGGCTTGAACCCCTAATAAACCGGGTGAAAAACAATAGGGTTTCAGCCCCTTCAGGGCTTGAACCCCTAATAAACCGGCACAAAAACAATAGGGTTTCAGCCCCTTCAGGGCTTGAACCCCTAATAAATGGGAAACGGAAGGTGCGATGGTGATTCCGCACGGGCCTCCTAAAGCTACTTTTCCACCCCGAGTCCAACGCCGCCATCCCTGAGCCTCTATGAGTTATGGTTGCGGAGATACGTTGCTGTAGCGCCCCCCATAGGCAAACAATAGCGCCCCCTACAGGCCAAATGACACTTTCTTTTCTGAAATCAGCTCAGAAGTGTCAAGTGTCATACAAGAAGGAAGGCTGGCCATAATGGCAATGAATCAGCACTTCCTGCCGCCCTTCAAAATCAAACAATTTAGAAGGTACAGGTACTGAATGCTGCTATAGCGCCCCCTTTTGGTGGAATTGCACCAAATTTGACACGCACGGTCTGGGATGGTCTCCGAAGACCTCCTGCAAGTTTCGTGAATATTCCTTCATCGGTAATGAAGTTATGACAATTTAGCTGATAGGCCACGCCCTCTCACAACTTTAACGATTAATATCTCCGAAACGAAAGGAGATTTCAAAGGTTTCAAAAAGCCAGTTTGTAGAGCTTGCTCCATAGATGCTTCCTGGCGATGGTCGTGCAAATCGGTCCAACGGTCTAGGAGGAGATGTCAAAAATGTGTTTTCCAAACTTTTCCAAATATCTCAAAAACTTTCCAGGCGGACATTGAGGGTCCTTATGGCAAATTTGTAGAGCAGGTCCACCTGAACATCTGGAAAAAAAAAGTTTGAAAATCGGACCAACGGCGTGGAAGTGATGGCCTTTAACGTAAAACCGTGGATTATAGCGCCACCTTCAGGCCGATTCGAAAAATCTTTCTTGAGCAGCTACCTGCCAACAATATCTGTCATTGGGCCAAATGTCAGGTCTCTACCATTTACCAACTCACGGGAATTTGCGTTGGGGCAGATGAACAACAAGAAGAAGAATAATTTATTCGGATTTACAAAAACAATAGGGTTTCAGCCCCTTCAGGGCTCGAACCCCTAATAAATGGGAAACGGAAGGTGCGATGGTGATTCCGGGCCTCGTACCGCTACTTTTTCACCCCGAGTCCAACGCCGCCATCCGTGAGTCTCTACGAGTTACGGTTGTGGAGATACGTTGCTGTAGCGCCCCCCATAGGCAAACAATAGCGCCCCCTACGGGCCAAATGACACTTTCCTTTCTGAAATCAGCTCAGAAGTGTCAAGTGTCATACAAGAAGGAAGGCTGGCCATAATGGCAATGAATCAGCACTTCCTGCCGCCCTTCAAAATCAAACAATTTAGAAGGTACAGGTACTGAATGCTGCTATAGCGCCCCCTTTTGGTGGAATTGCACCAAATTTGACACGCACGGTCTGGGATGGTCTCCGAAGACCTCCTGCAAGTTTCGTGAATATTCCTTCATCGGTAATGAAGTTATGACAATTTAGCTGATAGGCCACGCCCTCTCACAACTTTAACGATTAATATCTCCGAAACGAAAGGAGATTTCAAAGGTTTCAAAAAGCCAGTTTGTAGAGCTTGCTCCATAGATGCTTCCTGGCGATGGTCGTGCAAATCGGTCCAACGGTCTAGGAGGAGATGTCAAAAATGTGTTTTCCAAACTTTTCCAAATATCTCAAAAACTTTCCAGGCGGACATTGAGGGTCCTTATGGCAAATTTGTAGAGCAGGTCCACCTGAACATCTGGAAAAAAAAAGTTTGAAAATCGGACCAACGGCGTGGAAGTGATGGCCTTTAACGTAAAACCGTGGATTATAGCGCCACCTTCAGGCCGATTCGAAAAATCTTTCTTGAGCAGCTACCTGCCAACAATATCTGTCATTGGGCCAAATGTCAGGTCTCTACCATTTACCAACTCACGGGAATTTGCGTTGGGGCAGATGAACAACAAGAAGAAGAATAATTTATTCGGATTTACAAAAACAATAGGGTTTCAGCCCCTTCAGGGCTCGAACCCCTAATAATAAACCAGCACAAAAACAATAGGGTTTCAGCCCCTTCAGGGCTTGAACCCCTAATAATAATAAACCGGGTGAAAAACAATAGGGTTTCAGCCCCTTCAGGGCTTGAACCCCTAAATATAGCCGCAAGCGGCGATGCGGGGTCCAAGCTTCCGGTGACTTGGGGGGTATATGTCAGATAGTGCACATTTATTCAGACTTGGTATATGCACAAGTAAACAAAGTTTGGTTGAGATCCGGTGACCTGACGGTTTCCAAGCAGTACTAGTAGTAGTAGTAGTAGCAGTAGTAGTAATAGTGTTGGTAGTAGTGGGAGTGCAGCAGTAGTAGCAGCAGAAGTACTAAGAATAGTAAATGGTAAATGGTAAATGGACTGCATTTATATAGCGCTTTACAATGTGCCTACATTCACCCATTCACACACCGAAGGCGGCCAGCTGCCACGCAGGGTGCTGGCACAGCCATCGGGAGCAATTTGGGATTCAGTGTCTTGCCCAAGGACACTTCGATGTGCGGACTGGAGGAGCCGGGGAACGAACCACCAACCTTCTAATTAGTGGACAACCCACTCTACCTCCTGAGCCACAGCCGCCACTAGTAGCCAATAGTAGTAGTAGTAGTAGCAGCAGCAGCAGTAGTAGTGGTGGTTGGCTGTTATAGCACCACCATCTGGTAGATTGGTGTAATTTTTTCCTCTGAGTAGTGGGTGATGTCTTGAAACTTGAAGTAGTACTTGGATAGAAAGCAGTTTTTGTGTACAATATCCCTTTAAGTATCTGGACAGAAAGTGGTATTTGGGTAGAACATACTGTCAATACGACAAGTACTTCTCTGGCTCTGCAGATACATATAATATGGTCTACAAAGTTAAATACAACAGTCTGGATAGCTCACTTGGTAAAGTACCTGACTTATGCTAACTAAAGACCATTGCCGCTCAAAGTTCAAACCCCACGTGGGATGAAAAACTTTCAACTTCAGACAGGTAAGTCAGTAACAGTAATTAAAACCCCACATGCTGCCTCCTTATTTTGCGGTGTTTCATGAACTTTTTCAATATCTTGGAAATGTTAGCTGGAGATTGCGTTGCTGTGTTCAAGAACGTGTTTTGCAACAGGAGAGGTTAGTTCTTGTCTCATGATGGAGCTTTTGTGTTCTGAAATCAGAATGTTCAGTTGTCATTGTGTCTTTCCCACACACACATCAAACCATAGGGCGTAGTGGCGTCCACTACAGAAGGTTGATGGGGTTTATCCCTGAAATTGCTTTTGGTGACTATAGCCAGCACCCTGCATGGCAGCTTGTCATGCAGTCCATTTACCATTAAGGACATTTTTGTATTACACACATAATGCACCACTTTACATTAAAAGTATGCCCTGAATGGAGGTGTTTGAACTAATTGGTGTGGGTTGTGCTGTTACAATGAGCACATGAGTGACACGGATAATTCAGATTGAATTCTCTTTTTGGACCTTTCACATGTGAAGACACAATAATGTATTGGAATGTTTTTCCTCTCTCATCTGAAAGAAGGCTCCCAGCAAACACAATTACATCATGATGATGTTCTGATATCATCTTTCAGTGACGTCCAGGACTAGGCCAAATCACAGCCGATTTGGGGATCATTTAGACATCTACACAGGAATGTCAAGAGGACGTCGAAATATGACGTTACCATAAATAGGCATATTCAGTTATTCTGCTATGTACACAGTGTGTATTCAGCAGCGTTATACATAATTATATTCAGATTAACCTTTATTCTACATTTTCAAAAAATAAAACAGTTACCTGGCCGTGGTTTGAACCCAGGACCTCCAGCTTTGGTGTCTGCTACTTTACCCCTACACCATCCTTCCACAGCAATGACAAGGCACGGATATAACCTTATTATGGCATAAACTTGTTTTTATTCAAACGTGGGTGTCAAGTCTTTGTGGATCGGGCATTACTGTGTGACATCTAAACCAACTATGTATTATGCTACAGCAGATGCAGAACCCCAAAACACATTAACCCCACCCAAAATGCTACATTCCAACTTCCAGTAGTAGTAGTAGTAGTAGTAGTAGTAGTAATAGTAGCAGAAGTAGTAATAGTAGTAGTAGTAGTGTTGGTAGTAGTGGGAGTGGTAGCAGTAGTAGCAGCAGTAGTTGTAATTGACCGGTTAATGAGTTGTGGGCAATTTAGTGTTGGCGTGTGTTTTATTAAAAGTTTCGAGATTTAGCATTTCAAAACGGTTTCACGTATCCAAAATCCTTTACTAACCTTAGGTCGGGGTAGTCCATAGATGGCCCAGAAAAAGTTTTGTGTGATTTGGCCAAACGGTCTAGGAGGAGCTCGCAAAAGTAGGTTTTTGATCAAATTCAAAATGGCGGAAAATCTACCACGCATAAATGGGCGTGGCCTAGTGGGTTAGATACATGATGCTCCAGGGAAACCAGTAGATGTGGAATTTTGATTCTACAGCTCGCAGTTCAGAAGTTATGGACCGACAAACGTGAAATTGGCTGTTATAGCGCCACCATCTGGTGGATTGGTGTAATTTTTTTACTCTGAGTAGTGGGTGATGTCGTGAACCTGTGTGGAAAGTTTGGGTGATGGGGGGTGTATGGTTTCTGAGATCCACACACTTTTAGGGCAGGAAAAGAACAAAAGTAAATACACAAAAGTTTAAACATTTATCATTTCAAGACGGTTTCACGTATCCAAAATCCTTTAATAACTTTGAGTCAGGTAAGTCCAGAGATGCCACAGAAAAAGTTTAGGCTCATTCAGGCAAATGGCCTGGGAGGAGATAGCAAAAGTAGGTTTTTGATAAAATTCAAAATGGCGGAAAATCTAGGCACACGCAAATGGGCGTGGCCTATATGGATAGATGCGTATTGATCCAGGGAATACAGCCGAAGTGGAATTTTGATTCTACGCCTCACAGTTCAGAAGATATGGACCATAACGCGAAATGGTCTGTTATAGCGCCACCATCTGGCCGATATGGGTAATTTTTTGTTTCTGAGTAGTGAGGCACATTTACAATCTATGTGCCCAGTCTGGCTACGCTGAGCATTACAGTTTCTGCTGTACATACAGTTTTACCGGAGAAGAAGAAAAAAAAAAAAAATCGGAACAGATACAATAGGGATCCACGCACTTCGTGCTTGGACCCCTAATAATAAACCAGCACAAAAACAATAGGGTTTCAGCCCCTTCGGGGCTTGAACCCCTAATAATAAACCGGGTGAAAAACAATAGGGTTTCAGCCCCTTCAGGGCTTGAACCCCTAATAATAAATATAGCCGCAAGCGGCGATGGGCGGGGTTCAAGCCTTGCGCAGATGACAAAGCTTCTGATTCTGACTAGGACATCCTCCTTGATATATCTGACAAGTTTCGCGATCATTGGACAAACAGGTGTGGAGTTACAGCCTTTTTTATGTTAAGCAACGCCCATTTCTGGCGTTTATGGCGCCCCCTTTTGGTCGAATTGCACAAAATTTGACACACATGGTCTAGGATGGTCTCCGAAGACCTCCTGCAAGTTTCGTGAAGATTCCTTAATCGGTCATGAAGTTATGACAATTTAGCTGTGAGGCCACGCCCTCTCACAACTTTAACGATTAATATCTCCAAAACGAAAGGAGATTTCAAAGGTTTCAAAAAGGCAGTTTGTAGAGCTTGCTCCATAGATGCTTCCTGGCGATGGTGGTGCAAATCGGTCCAACAGTCTAGGAGGAGATGTCAAAAAGGTGTTTTCCAAACTTTTCCAAATATCTCAAAAACTTTCCAGGCGGACATTGAGGGTCCTTATGGCAAATTTGTAGAGCAGGTCCACCTGAACATCTGGAGAAAAAAAAGTTTGAAAATCGGACCAACGGCGTGGAAGTTATGGTCTTTAACGTAAAACCGTTGATTATAGCGCCACCTTCAGGCCGATTCGAAAAATCTTTTTTGAGCACCTACCAGCCAACAATATCTGTCATTAGGCCAGGTTTCAGGTCTCTACCATTTACCAACTCACGGGAATTTGCGTTGGGGCAGATGAAAAATAATAATAATAAATATAGCCGCAAGCGGCGATGCGGGGTCCAAGCTTCCGGTGACTTGGGGGGTATATGTCAGATAGTGCACATTTATTCAGACTTGGTATATGCACAAGTAAACAAAGTTTGGTTGAGATCCGGTGACCTGACGGTTTCCAAGCAGTACTAGTAGTAGTAGTAGTAGCAGTAGTAGTAATAGTGTTGGTAGTAGTGGGAGTGGTAGCAGTAGTAGCAGCAGAAGTACTAAGAATAGTAAATGGTAAATGGTAAATGGACTGCATTTATATAGCGCTTTTATCCAAAGCGCTTTACAATGTGCCTACATTCACCCATCGAAGGCGGCCAGCTGCCACGCAGGGTGCTGGCACAGCCATCGGGAGCAATTTGGGGTTCAGTGTCTTGCCCAAGGACACTTCGACGTGCGGACTGGAGGAGCCGGGGAAAGAACCACCAACCTTCAAATTAGTGGACAACCCACTCTACCTCCTGAGCCACAGCCGCCACTAGTAGCCAATAGTAGTAGTAGTAGTAGCAGCAGCAGCAGTAGTAGTGGTGGTTGGCTGTTATAGCGCCACCATCTGGTAGATTGGTGTAATTTTTTCCTCTGAGTAGTGGGTGATGTCTTGAAACTTGAAGTAGTACTTGGATAGAAAGCAGTTTTTGTGTACAATATCCCTTTAAGTATCTGGACAGAAAGTGGTATTTGGGTAGAACATACTGTCAATACGACAAGTACTTCTCTGGCTCTGCAGATACATATAATATGGTCTACAAAGTTAAATACAACAGTCTGGATAGCTCACTTGGTAAAGCACATGACTTATGCTAACTAAAGACCATTGCCGCTCAAAGTTCAAACCCCACGTGGGATGAAAAACTTTCAACTTCAGACAGGTAAGTCAGTAACAGTAATTAAAACCCCACATGTTGCCTCCTTATTTTGCGGTGTTTCATGAACTTTTTCAATATCTTGGAAATGTTAGCTGGAGATTGCGTGGCTGTGTTCAAGAACGTGTTTTGCAACAGGAGAGGTT
The DNA here is from genome assembly GCF_964638095.1 of Poromitra crassiceps. Taxonomy (NCBI): domain Eukaryota; kingdom Metazoa; phylum Chordata; class Actinopteri; order Beryciformes; family Melamphaidae; genus Poromitra; species Poromitra crassiceps. The sequence goes on from NC_139628.1 coordinate 6,315,572, forward strand.
AGTTCTTGTCTCATGATGGAGCTTTTGTGTTCTGAAATCAGAATTTTCAGTTGTCATTGTGTCTTTCCCACACACACATCAAACCATAGGGCGTAGTGGCGTCCACTACAGAAGGTTGATGGGGTTTATCCCTGAAATTGCTTTTGGTGACTATAGCCAGCACCCTGCATGGCAGCTTGTCATGCAGTCCATTTACCATTAAGGACATTTTTGTATTACACACATAATGCACCACTTTACATTAAAAGTATGCCCTGAATGGAGGTGTTTGAACTAATTGGTGTGGGTTGTGCTGTTACAATGAGCACATGAGTGACAAGGATAATTCAGATTGAATTCTCTTTTTGGACCTTTCACATGTGAAGACACAATAATGTATTGGAATGTTTTTCCTCTCTCATCTGAAAGAAGGCTCCCAGCAAACACAATTACATCATGATGATGTTCTGATATCATCTTTCAGTGACGTCCAGGACTAGGCCAAATCACAGCCGATTTGGGGATCATTTAGACATCTACACAGGAATGTCAAGATGACGTCGAAATATGACATTACCATGAATAGGCATATTCAGTTATTCTGCTATGTACTAGGGATGTTCATCAATTATCGAAAATCGATAATCGATCGTTAAGGATTGGAATCGATCCTGTGGCATTTGGATCGATTTTTTAATTATTAAAAAAAAAAAAAAAAAAATTTTTTTTTTTTTTGGACTAGGTTTGGGTGGAATTCGTTCCTCCTCGCCCCACTCCATTGCACAGCCGACTAACGTGAGGTGGAGCTTCATATAGTCTCTAGTTTTCTGGCTGGGCATGGGCCTTTGTGCCAACAAAACTGTTTTAAACATGAGAAATTCACACCGGCATGCGCCGGGGACAGCAGTGTTGAAGAGGAGACACATTGAAATAAAGAGTTCATTGAGGAGAACACGTTGTCTTTCGTATTTTCTGCCATAGGCATTCATTTTGTTAAAAAAAAAAAAAAAAAAATGAAAATATTGAAAATTTTCTAAGTATTAATAAAATCGATAATCGATAATTGATCGTTAATTCTCACCGATTATCGATTTTGGAAAATTTTCAAAATGAACATCCCTACTATGTACACAGTGTGTATTCAGCAGCGTTATACATAATTATATCCAGATTAACCTTTATTCTACATTTTCAAAAAATAAAACACTTACCTGGCCGTGGTTTGAACCCAGGACCTCCAGCTTTGGGGTCTGCTACTTTACCCCTACACCATCCTTCCACAGCAATGACGAGGCACGGATGTAACCTTATTATGGCATAAACTTGTTTTTATTCAAACGTGGGTGTCAAGTCTTTGTGGATCGGGCATTACTGTGTGACATCTAAACCAACTGTGTATTATGTTACAGCAGATGCAGAACCCCAAAACACATTAACCCCACCCAAAATGCTACATTCCAACTTCCAGTAGTAGTAGTAGTAATAATAGTAGCAGAAGTAGTAATAGTAGTAGTAGTAGTGTTGGTAGTAGTGGGAGTGGTAGCAGTAGTAGCAGCAGTAGTTGTAATTGACCGGTTAATGAGTTGTGGGCAATTTAGTGTTGGCGTGTGTTTCATTAAAAGTTTCGAGATTTATCATTTCAAAAACGGTTTCACGTATCCAAAATCCTTTAATAACTTTAGGTCGGGGTAGTCTATAGATGACCCAGAAAAAGTTTCATGTGATTTGGCCAAACGGTCTAAGAGGAGCTCGCAAAAGTAGGTTTTTGATCAAATTCAAAATGGCGGAAAATCTAACAGACAGAAATGGGCGTGGCCTAGTAGGTTAGATGCATGATGCTCCAGGGAAACCGGTAGATGTGGAATTTTGATTCTAGGCTCGTGGTTCAGAAGTTATTGACCGACAAACGTGAAATTGGCTGTTATAGCGCCACCGTCTGGTGGATTGGTGTAATTTTTTTACTCTGAGTAGTGGGTGATGTCGTGAACCTGTGTGGAAAGTTTGGGTGATGGGGGGTGTATGGTTTCTGACATCCACACACTTTTAGGGCAGGAAAAGAACAAAAGCAAATACACAAAAGTTTAGACATTTATAATTTCAAAACGGTTTCACGTATCCAAAATCCTTTAATAACTTTGGGTCGGGGTAGTCCATAGATGACCCAGAATAATTCCTATGTGATTTGGCCAAACGGTCTAGGAGGAGTTCGCAAAAGTAGGTTTTTGATAAAATTCAAAATGGCGGAAAATCTAGGCACACGCAAATGGGCGGGGCCTAGATGGATAGATGCGTATTGATCCAAGGAATCCCTGAGAAGTGAAATTTTTAGTATAGGACACACGGTTCAGAAGATATGGACCATAACGCGAAATGGTCTGTTATAGCGCCACCATCTGGCCGATATGGGTCATTTTTTGTTTCTGAGTAGTGAGGCACATTTACAATCTATGTGCCCAGTCTGGCTACGCTGAGCATTACAGTTTCTGCTGTACATACAGTTTTACCGGAGAAGAAGAAAAAAAAAAATAATCGGAACAGATACAATAGGGATCCACGCACTTCGTGCTTGGACCCCTAATAATAATAAATATAGCCGCAAGCGGCGATGACGGGGTCCAAGCAAGGTCAGTAAGGATGTAGTGGTCAGTAAAGGGTTATGGGGTCAGTCAGGGTGTTGTGGTCACATAAGTACTTGTGACTTGAAGTAGTACTTGGATAGAAAGCAGTTTTTGTGTACAATTTCCCTTTAAGTATCTGGACAGAAAGTGGTATTTGGGTAGAACATACTGTAAATACGACAAGTACTTCTCTGGCTCTGCAGATACATATAAGATGGTCTACAAAGTTAAACACAACAGTCTGGATAGCTCACTTGGTAAAACTCATGACTTATGCTAACTAAAGACCATTGTGGCTCAAAGTTCAAACCCCACGTGGGATGAACAACTTTCAACTTCAGACAGGTAAGTCAGTAACAGTAATTAAAACCCCACATGTTGCCTCCTTATTTTGCGGTGTTTCATGAACTTTTTCAATATCTTGGAAATGTTAGCTCGAGATGGCTGCGTTCAAGAACGTGTTTTGCAACAGGAGAGGTTAGTTCTTGTCTCATGATGGAGCTTTTGTGTTCTGAAATCAGAATTTTCAGTTGTCATTGTGTCTTTCCCACACACACATCAAACCATAGGGCGTAGTGGCGTCCACTAGAGAAGGTTGATGGGTTTTATCCCTGAAATTGCTTTTGGTGACTATAGCCAGCACCCTGCATGGCAGCTTGTTATGCAGTCCATTTACCATTAAGGACATTTTTGTATTACACACATAATGCACCACTTTCCATTAAAAGTCTGCCCTGAATGGAGGTGTTTGAACTAATTGGTGTGGGTTGTGCTGTTACAATGAGCACATGAGTGACAAGGATAATTCAGATTGAATTCTCTTTTTGGACCTTTCCCATCTGAAGACACAGTAATGTATTGGAATGTTTTTCATCTCATATATCTGAAAGAAGGCTCCCAGCAAACACAATTACATCATGATGATGTTCTGATATCATCTTTCAGTGACGTCCAGGACTAGGTCAAATCACAGCCGATTTGGGGATCATTTAGACATCTACACAGGAATGTCAAGATGACGTCAAAATATGACGTTACCATGAATAGGCATATTCAGTTATTCTGCTATGTACACAGTGTGTATTCAGCAGCTTTATACATAATTATATCCAGATTAACCTTTATTCTACATTTTAAAAAAATAAAAAAGTTACCTGGCTGTGGTTTGAACCCAGGACCTCCAGCTTTGGTGTCTGCTACTTTACCCCTAGACCATCCTTCCACAGCAATGACAAGGCACGGATGTAACCTTATTATGGCATAAACTTGTTTTTATTAAAACGTGGGTGTCAAGTCTTTGTGGATCGGGCATTACTGTGTGACATCTAAACCAACTATGTATTATGCTACAGCAGATGCAGAACTCCAAAACACATTAACCCCACCCAAAATGCTACATTCCAACTTCCAGTAGTAGTAGTAGTAGTAGTAGTAGTAATAATAGTAGCAGAAGTAGTAATAGTAGTAGTAGTAGTGTTGGTAGTAGTGGGAGTGGTAGCAGTAGTAGCAGCAGTAGTTGTAATTGACCGGTTAATGAGTTGTGGGCAATTTAGTGTTGGCGTGTGTTTCATTAAAAGATTCGAGATTTATCATTTCAAAACGGTTTCACGTATCCAAAATCCTTTAATAACTTTAGGTCGGGGTAGTCTATAGATGACCCAGAAAAAGTTTCGTGTGATTTGGCCAAACGGTCTAAGAGGAGCTCGCAAAAGTAGGTTTTTGATCAAATTCAAAATGGCGGAAAATCTAACAGACAGAAATGGGCGTGGCCTAGTAGGTTAGATGCACGATGCTCCAGGGAAACCGGTAGATGTGGAATTTTGATTCTACGGCTCGTGGTTCAGAAGTTATTGACCGACAAACGTGAAATTGGCTGTTATAGCGCCACCGTCTGGTGGATTGGTGTAATTTTTTTACTCTGAGTAGTGGGTGATGTCGTGAACCTGTGTGGAAAGTTTGGGTGATGGGGGGTGTATGGTTTCTGACATCCACACACTTTTAGGGCAGGAAAAGAACAAAAGCAAATACACAAAAGTTTAGACATTTATAATTTCAAAACGGTTTCACGTATCCAAAATCCTTTAATAACTTTGGGTCGGGGTAGTCCATAGATGACCCAGAATAATTCCTATGTGATTTGGCCAAACGGTCTAGGAGGAGTTCGCAAAAGTAGGTTTTTGATAAAATTCAAAATGGCGGAAAATCTAGGCACACGCAAATGGGCGGGGCCTAGATGGATAGATGCGTATTGATCCAAGGAATCCCTGAGAAGTGAAATTTTTAGTATAGGACACACGGTTCAGAAGATATGGACCATAACGCGAAATGGTCTGTTATAGCGCCACCATCTGGCCGATATGGGTCATTTTTTGTTTCTGAGTAGTGAGGCACATTTACAATCTATGTGCCCAGTCTGGCTATGCTGAGCCTTACAGTTTCTGCTGTACATACAGTTTTACCGGAGAAGAAGAAAAAAAATAATAATCGGAACAGATACAATAGGGATCCACACACTTCGTGCTTGGACCCCTAATAATAATAATAAACCGGCACAAAAACAATAGGGTTTCAGCCCCTTCAGGGCTTGAACCCCTAATAAACCGGGTGAAAAACAATAGGGTTTCAGCCCTTTCAGGGCTTGAACCCCTAATAATAATAATAATAAACCGGGTGAAAAACAATAGGGTTTCAGCCCCTTCAGGGCTTGAACCCCTAAATATCAGTAAGAACGGGGGCAAGTTGGTCAGCACAGTTTTTCAAAGTAAAGGTAAAAACATTATCTGGCCCTGCAGCTTTCCTGACATGTTGCTTACATAGTAGGGCTCTAACCTGGTGCTCCTCAACTGCGAAAGGAGGGGTTACAGGCCCCACACTGTCAGCTATTCTGGGGCGCTCACCTGACTGAACATCAAAGCGGCAATAAAATGCATTTAATTTGATTTTTATTAGTGGGGCTGGTGGTAATCTATCTATCTATCTATCTATCTATCTATCTATCTATAATATAATGACGGGATCGTCTGTCTCTCTCTCTCTCTCTCTCTCTGTCCATTGCGTATCTCGAGAACCGTTGGTCAGATCGACTTCAAACTTGTGGAGTGCGCTGAGGGGGACCTGACGGAGTGCAGTGCCCTGTTTTCGTGCAATTTGGACGTGAAACACGTTCAATATTTGAATATTTGTCTTCAATTCTGCGCTCCTTCAAGCCATACGCCCCAGCTTTAAGTAGGATCATTGACAGTAGTGAGAAAAGTAAACATAGGGTCGTTGAGAGTGAATGGCCCCCATTCACTGTCAACGACCCTATGTTTACTTTGATGTGAGTAAATGAGGGGGGGCAGCATCCCTCCTCAGGTTCCAATTAAAAAATGTCTTGCAAAGAGGGCAGCATGAAATGAGCAGAGGATGTATTTGTAAGCTGAATAAGCAGCATTAATATTCATGTGTCATCAAGTCTATCATAAATAAAATCAAGGGGAAATAATCAGTAGAGCTCAGTGATATTAGTTAAGTGACATTTCTAAGAGATTTTTACGTGGCTATTGGTAGGCTATAATGAGTCACGCATTCATAAATAATATCCTCTAGGGCCAGGCCACTTCCGGGAACCCCCATCCTGTGTAAGTAGGGTTCCCAGAGTAAAACCTGGCCATTTCCACCACTGCTTATGGATGAGCATCATCTGCTGCATGCCATCGAGAACTGTTGGTCGGATCGACTTCAAACTTTGGGAGTGTGCCCTATTGTGCAGTGCAGTGCCCTCCATTGTGAGCACAATGGTCCCCACAGGCTGCTGATAGCCTAAGTGCCTGCCTTGAATTAACTGATTGGTCTGTTTTTCGAGACTCATGTGCTGACCTGGATGAGTATACTGATACAGTTACCTCTTACATCAACTTATCTGTATTCCATCTAAGACTGTGACTGTTTTCAGCAATAACAAACCATGGTTCAGTAAAGAGGTTAAAATCCTCTGCTTGAAGAAAAATGAAGCCTTTTAAAGTAGCCAGATATGACTTTGAACGTGCCGTGAAAAAAGCTAAAGCTAAATACGAAGACAGTCTGCACACCAAGCTCAAAGCCAATGACACCAGGGGCGTTTGGCAGGGGCTGCAGACCATCACAGGGTATAAAAGCAGCCGCCGAGCCCCAGATGATGACCCCCTCCTCCCCGATAGATTGAACAAATTTGATTGTAGATTTGATATGCCCATGGATGTTCATCCCAGTGCAGCAGTAGTTAGTCTAGAACCTAGATCCTCATTGCGAGACGATGGCGGCTCTAGACACTTTACTTGGCGGCTCGCGGCTCGCAGCTGATAGAAATCATACAATCACCATTCCCTCAAACCTGTCAAACAAACTGCGTGGTTGCCAGGTTGGTGGCTCTCTGGAGCATCGAATGGGGGTTGAAATTCACCATATAGCCTACCGGTATCTGGCAACACTGCAAACAAGTCAAAGCAGAGGGATTATTTAGGTCAGTGGGAGGGCCGCAGAAACAGAGTTCTTCTGCCTGGTGTGAATGACAGGGCGTCCTGCTTGCCTTGCTTCCGTGAAACTTCTTTTAGATGTTTTTTTCATTTATTGAGATGGAACGCTTTTTAATCCGAAAACCAACTGGACATGCTGAGGCTGGACAGCGACAGCCACAACCTGGACAGAAACGACGTGACCAGAGAAACGAGTGGAATGAAGAAAATCAACAAGACGAGACAACAGGTGTTCCGTGTAAAAAAAGAAAGATACGAGCCATACAAGACGAACACAGGAAATTTCAAGAAAAATGGACAGACAACTTTTTATTTGTCCTCCACGGATCCAGCCCATTATGTTTGATATGCAAACAAACCCTCTCTGGTTTTAAGCGAGGCAACTTGGAGCGCCATTTCAAAACAACACATTCCAATTTTAATTAAACTAATCCACCTGGGAGTGAACTCCGGAAAAGAACAATCGAGCAGTTTAAGGTATATCTTATGTTGCAGCAAAACCTTATACAGAAAACAACTTCTACAGCGAAGCGTTTAACTGAGGCATCTTTAGAGATTGCATGGATTTTGGCTCGGGCGAAAAAACCCATCTCTGATGCAGAAATAGTGAAAGACTGCTATTTGGCTACAGCAGAAATACTGTTCAGTGACTTTGAGAACAAGGATGCAATTAAAAAACAGATCAAGGCGTTGCAATTGTCCAATTCAACCATTACGAGGCGGATGGAACACATTGGCAAAGACATTAGTGACCAGTTATTGGCTGATCTGAGAGCAGTGTCATGTTTCAGCATCGCGGTGGATGAAAGCACCGATGTGACAGATGTAGCCCAACTGTGTGTTTGGGTGAGGTTCCTCGTTCCGAGAAGAAATGCTGGGCTTAATTCCACTCCTTGGCCAAACGAGAGGTGAGGACATTCTCAATGCACTTCTGTTATTTTTTGATGAAAGAAAAATCAGCTGGTCAAATCTTGCAAGTGTGTGTACAGATGGTGCTCCAAGTATGCGAGGCAAAGAGAAGGGGCTTGTTGGTCTCATGAAGAAAAGGGAAGAAATTCCCAACTTTATCAGTTTTCACTGCATCATACACCAGGAGGCACTGGTATCAAAACTCAGAAATGATGAATTCCAAAATGTAATGCAGCGTGTTGTGCGTGTAGTAAATTTCATCATATCCAGAGCACTAAACCACAGACAGTTCCAACAGTTAATTGAGAGAGTATGATACAGAGTACGGTGATTTAGTGATGCACAGCAAAGTGAGATGGTTGTCCCGTGGAAGAGTGCTGGAGCGGTTCATCAGCCTCCTCCCTGAGATTCGCTCTTTCCTGGACAGCAAGGGGGAACATGAGCCAGAGTTGGCAGACCCACACTGGATCATACAGCTGGCCTTTCTGACTGACATCACCAGTCACCTGAACTCTCTCAACTTGCAGCTTCAAGGGAAAGATAAGCTTCCAAGCAGCATGCTGAATGCAATCGGAGCATTCCAGAATAAAATAACAGTGCTGTATATACCTGACAGAGAATTTGTCCACTTCCCAAAACTCAGAGCTGTCACTACAGACAACCCATCTCTGCAGCAGCACTTCAGCCACAGATGGTTTGTTGACGTTTTGAAAGAGCTGAGGGGAGAATTTGAATCCAGATTCAGTGATGTGAATGAGCACAAGGATATTTTCAAATTAATTGAAAACCCCTTCCATGTGGATGTTTCCTCTCTCACTCCCAGTAGCGGCTCCAGCCAATTGTGGCTGGGGGGGCTAAGGGGGGGCTTAAATATTTACAGCAGGGGCTAACTTTTTCTACATAAATAGACAGTGGTTCTCTTCTCAACCTGTGGTACAGGTACCACTGGTGGTACGCGGGGGCCCCTCCCTCTCATACATTCATATGGTGGTAATTTCTCAGGTACTTGTGTAAAAAAGTTGAGAACCACTAACATAAGAAATAATAATAATATGATTGATAGGGTGTGAATTAGGCTCTAATATTAGACAAGGAGGGCCCACTGCTTTTCCTTTGAGAGCCAAATCCCCAACCCAACATTATGCATGTAAGTGCTTCAATGAGCTGAAGACTGACTGTGTATTTAGCCCTATGTCACACTGTATGTTGAGACTGATGAGTCCAGTTACACAAGGCTATATGCAGCACACGCATTTAGATGGTAAATCAAGCAAAGCCCAGCAAGTTGGGCGGAGCCAGGCATGAAATCAACAGGGCAGAGGTGTTTACAGCATTCAATATCAAGCCAGAGGACAAACAAGTATGAGGAAAAGTTCATAATTGAAGTGGAAAACCACAAAATAATATATGACACAACACATCCTTTTTACAAGGACAACACCAAGCAAGCCCACCCCTCCTCTGCTCCTCCAGTTGGGAACAATGATCTTCTGCCTGTTTGTTGTTGTATTTATCCAACATACAAATTGTCTCGCTCGATTTCACCGTGAGAACCTGTCGGTCTCATCACTCCAGCTGTCTGGTGGAGCGGAGCCGCGACGTGCTCTGCACGCAGCCGGTTAGTGTTGGCGGAGCACAGAGCACGGAGTGAAACCGGAGAACAGCTGCAACGCAACGCAAATGCAACCAGTGCAATCCCGGCGTTATGTTCACATTCACACCACACGCATGAGCACGGCGGCCAAAAAACACAACAGCACAGTAGGCAACGCAGTCTTAACAAAGCCATTATGTATATATCAAATATAAATTCAATGCCCTGGGCTGGCAGGCAGCCTACCTGTTAATGCGCTCGATCCTAGAACCTGTGCTGTCCACTCCAGTCCAGTCCGTGTACAAAGCAAAATAAAGTATCTCCTTTGTGATAGCCATCAACATAAACGCTTGATCAATATAAAGGCGCGCGATACTAACGCTAGACGCTTGTTTTATGTCCATTTTCCGTAGATATTGACATGTCTTATGGAAGTTTAACTTCCGCGGTTACTTGAGAGACGCTTTGCCTTGGAGATGGAACAGGCCACTTTGAGCAGAGCAGAGGGGAGGTCCTTCTATCACACCATGCAATAATACGCGCCAGTATGGGGAGAACCCCTCTATAGCAAATGGGCCGGCCCGGTGCAGACAGCCACTGATGCTGTGTTCAAGGATGCTGGGAATTTTCACTTCTATGATGTATTAGCCTAGTTTAGTGTTATAAATTGTTTTTCTCCAAAGAAATTTCCAGGGGGGGCTTAGGGGGGGCTTGGCTAATTTCAGGGGGGGCTGAAGCCCCCCCTAGCCCCCCCCTGGCGCCGCGCATGCTCACTCCAACTATCACACAGCTCTGCCCTTCTGATCGTGCTGCTCTAGAAAGTGAAATAGTAGAGTTGCAGACAAACATTCTCAAAGCTGAACTCAAAGCAGGTGTTGGCCACTTCTGGAGTCTGGTGTCTGATGCAGACTTTCCCACTTTGAGACCACTTGTACAAAAAGTGATGTCCTTCTTTGTGAGCACATACACATGTGAGTCAACATTCTCAACCATGAACATAATCAAGACGAAACAGAGAAACCGGCTCACCAATGCACACCTTGAATGCCTCACAAGGATTGCAACAACAAACTACAAATATGACAAGAAGAAAGTCAAGGGAATGCAGGCCTGCTTCCGCTCATCCCAGTATTGAGGTAAGCCTGTTTTTTAATTAGGATTATATTGCTGCATTACATATCATAATTTGTGGGATGACAAATTAGTGGGCCGCTATGCTTGTTGGGGTGGCTTTTTATTTATTTATTTTTTATGGGAGTGGGTGGAATATTTCACAAGTTTTATATCAAGTGGACTCAACACTGCATGTGATGACCTTTGGCCTATGAAACGCTGCCTTCATGTGGATAATTGTGTCCGTGTGCAATGCAAACCAGGAAAGCACAGCAGCTGTTTACTGAGCTGGGAGCTGGGAGCTGCATGACGGAGAGAGACAGACGGGACATCTATAAAGACTTCTTTTTCTTTCTAAGAAACAGAAGGTTAGGCCTTCAACCAGCACTGTATCACTTAATTTTCTCATGCTCTCATGTGTATAATTGTGCCACTGCTCTGCAGTGACCTAACTGTGTCTGTGTCTGTGTGAACCACGAAAGCACAGCAGCTGTTTACTGAGCTGGGAGCTGTGGAGCTGCATCCCAGAGACTGGACATCAGAATGTTTTCATCACTTTTACATTTTTTTAAATCAAGTCGGTGTGAATGTTTTCATCACTTATCATTTTTTTATCAAGTCGGCCTGAATGTTTTTTATATTGTGTATATACAGTATATATATATTTAATTTTTTTATAAAGTCGGTCTGAATGTTTTTATGATTTTTATAATAGTTTCTATGATTTTTATAATTGTGTCTAACATTTTTATCATTGGTTCTAATTTTTTTATCATTGCTTTTATCATTTAATAAACTAAAAACTAAATCAAATGCATACTGTGTGGTTTTGCAGTAAAAGTGGCTCTCCTCTTGACTTTGACCGGCTAGTGTGGCTCTCATGGAGAAAATAGTGAGGATCACTGGTCTAGAACAACCTTCACCCCCTCCTTTTGTGGTTAGTGAGCTTGAGGTTAGAACCCTGCTCCTTAAACAAAACAGGAGGAAGGCATCAGGCCCAGACCAGGTCTCTGCTTTCACCTTAAAGCACTGTGCTCACCAACTGTCTTCTGTTTTTGTTGATATTTTTAACTGGTCCCTTTCACTCTGCAGAGTCCCTGCTTGTTTCAAATCTGCTGTGGTTACCCCTGTTCCTAAGAAGTCTAATGCTGTCAGCTTGAATGATTATAGGCCTGTAGCCTTGACTTCTGTTGTCATGAAAGTATTTGAGCGTATTGTCTCTTGTCTGTAATCACCTGTCCAATGTTGAGATGGACAGCTTTCAGTTTGCCTATAGTGCCAACAGGTCTGTTGAAGATGCAGTGTCTCTGTGCCTCCACAGTATCCTACAGCACCTGGAGGCCCCTGCCACATATGTCAGAGTTTTATTTATTGATTTTAGTTCTGCGTTCAGATTGTGCCTATCAAACTATTTGATAAACTTTTGGCTTTAGGTATCAATCACTCTCTCTGTCTTTGGATCTTAGACTTCCTGTCAAACAGGAAGCAAGTGGTAAAGATAGGCAACATACTTTCTCGAACTATATGACTCTCAACACCGGGGGCCCCCAGGGTTGTGTTCTTTCAGCCCTCCTCTATGCACTTTATACTAATGATTTTATTTCCCATTCTCAATTTGTTTCGTTTTTTAAGTACGCGGATGACACAACAGTGGTCGGTTACATTAAAAACGGTGATGAATCAGCCTACAGGGCAGAGGTGGCAGCCCTAGTAGAATGGTGCACTTTGAATAGCCTTGTCTTAAACGTAGCTAAGACCAAAGAAATGATATTTGACTTCTGGAAAAGTGGAACAGTGCCCGCCTCCCTGGTCATTAGTGACCAGCCTGTTGACAGGGTTGACAGCTTCAAATTCCTTGGCACCACTATTTGCCGCTCCCTGAAGTGGGAAGTTAACACCAGTGACATTGTGAGTAAAGCCCAGAGGCTTCACTTTCTGCGTCAGCTGAAGAAGTTTGGTGTGACTGGGGAGGCGATGGTTCACTTCTACAGAGCCACTGTGGAAAGTGTCCTCGTCTTCTCAGTCACAGTGTGGTACAGCAACACATCCGCCTTGGAGAAGAAACAGTTGGAAAGGGTGGTATGCATAGCGTCTAAAATCACCGGCCACGACCTTCCAACTGTTTCCTCCATTTATACCACACGCACCAAATGCAAGATGCAGAAGGTGATCGCCGACCCCTCCCACCCTGCTAGCTCTTTTTTCAGACCCCTGCCCTCAGGTAAGATACTTCAGTCTCTCAGGTGCAGGAGGAATAGCACTTATCCTGAGGCTGTCCGCCTCCTAAATTCTGATCCTCTTTTCACTCGCACTTTAAACCCTGAGGCTGCCCGCCACTGAACTTTGACCCTTCTCACTCGCACTTTACAAGCAGCTTGAAGCTGCCTTTTATAAACAATTGTGCACTTTATCCAGTCCCTCTCATTCTATGTTGAATGTATTTTTGTAGTGCTTTTATCCTTTTTATTCTCTTAGTTTTCTAATCTTCTTGTGTTTGACTATGTGATCTCTGTTATGTTTGTTTTATGTTTGTTTTTAAGAGCTGCACTGAAACAAATTCCAATCAACTATGTTGACATGGCAATAAAGCAAGGGCGTCGTTTTGGTCTCAAAGTTGGTAGGGTCGAGGACGGCAGGAGGGGAGGCGGCTTCGGCGGCTTTGAGCTTTTTTTTTTAACCTTTTTTAGCCATATTTAGAGGAATATCTAATTTTAAATGAAAAAAATTAGGTTTCTTTTAACACATTCACTGCCAGCCGTTTTTTTTTTACTGTAGGTAGCTTCTGCCAGAGGTTTTTTTTGAGGATTCTGGCTCATCTTTCAAGAGCCGAGGATTCTTTTCTGCTAAGATTTTGTGAACACAAAATATCTCAAAAGAACTAATATAATGTGTGCTTTCTCTGTCTAAAAGAGTTAGTTTGTAGAGTTAGTAGTTATGTAGATATTAGCCGTTGAGTACAGCATGGTTTCAGCGTCTGAGACTGAAAGCTGAGATAATCGCAGTTTTGTGAAATTCAATCAAACAGGCAGAACAGTCACTTTAACCATTTATTTTTGGCATCAGTGAGACATCAGACATCTAAACAATATAGTTCTGAACCCCCTCTCCTTCAAACTCCTCCCTCCGTGGGCGTGTCTCTGGTGGCTTTCAGCAGCGTTTGTCACAAGCGAGTTTCTTCTGCTGCTGCTGCTGCTGCTGCGAGTTTGAGCAGCCTCCCTCCCTGGCGGCCCCCTCGTCGGCGAGTCTGGATGGGGCTGCTCATTTCTTGGGTTTTCGGTTGAGAGCTTTGATGAAGCTTTGTGCGATTCTAGGCTTTATGCTGCATGTTTCAAAGTGTGTTTTGCACCCAGTCTATTTTTGGAACCCCCCACCGTTGTGCGCCCGTGTGCACCAGCGCAAAAGCGTTTTCGCCTACAGTATGAGAATGAGGCTCGTTCGTTTTCGGTTGTGAGCTCAGCTGGAATGAAGCTGCTTGCGATTCCTTTCTGCTGGTGTTTCAAAGGTGTTTCAAAGTGTGTTGCACCCATAATCTATTATGCAAATTTGCAATCCCCCACCGCCAGCTCCTAAGCGCGAAAGCGAAAGCGTTTTCGCCAATCCATTTTCATGAGAATGGCTTCCTCACACTGCTTTTTGCTTGGCTTCCTCTAGTCTGGAGAGCACTGTCGCCACTTAGTGGGTCGGTGGAATGGGTTGTACACGTTCGGTGGCTCCAATATTTATATAAGAGATGTAAAAGGGTTAGATCAACGTCCCACCGTCAATTTTTTTTTTTTTTTTTTTTCGACGAGTTGACTCGTCATTGGCAGTCAACCGTTGGTTTCTGCTTGACGAGTTGACTCGTCAATGGCAGTGAACGTGTTAACCTTTTTTAGCCATATTTATGTGTCCTGTCAGCATAATTGTAACTAACAAACACAAACTGTAGGTTTAGCCATCTAATCATGTTCTTTCACAAACAGCCGGTTTGGAAAGAAAACATTGCCACTGAAACCCACACACCATGCATAAAAGAATGTGCACTGACTTATACTAACTTTCACTTACCAGTAATATTACAGTGATTTGTGTTTTGATTTGAGACGAGAGGATGAGCTGAGCTCACAGCTGCAGTTCTCCTGCCCTCTGAAAACCACATAGGCTACAAGTGGCTTCGTTCCTCCCCTCCCCACCACACACACACAGACACACACACACACACACACACAAATGATACTGCCTCGATTCTGAAGTGAGCCCAAGCGATCTTCAGTTAAAATCATCATTGTATTGTTTATAGCTAATTTAATAAAAGGTAAACTCTATAGGAAGATAGTTGGCAGACAGGTAGCAGCGCGCAGCAGCCACGCTGCCTGTGTGGATGCCGCAGCAAGCACGCCACGCACACGCAAGATGTGTGTCCCGGCCGTAAGAAAAGGCTGCAGCGTCCCTGTCTACAGCCTCTAGCCTGTCACAGTTTGACAGCCTGGGGCACAAATGCGACGCGTGATGCGCGTCGGACTTTCAGTAATAAAATTAGTGGTGTGTTCCTCCACCTCCACCAACAATGACGTCTCGTTTTGCTACCCTAACGTAACGAGTTACTTACAGTTGCTGCAGGGGGACCCCTCTTTTTCCGAGCGGGAGGAGGAGGAGGAGGCGGCGGCATGTCAGCGTGTTAGTAGTGTGTGTCAGAGCCATGTGTGTGGGTGGGCGTTTGTTTGGCCATCAGCCAAATGAGCCAATCAAACGGTTTTTTTTGGACTGGCCCATTCAGTTGTGAAAAACAGGGGTAAATGTAACTTTGAACATATTGCAAACTAATTTCACTCAATAATGGTCGGGTCAATTCTATCCTTGCAAAATATGGGAAGACAATCTAAATGACCTATATAACTGCACTCCAAAGATAATGCAAATAAGGTTGCTTAAAAGTTGGTAGGGACAATTGGACACCCTGAAATGTTGGTAGGGTCTTGACCCTAGCAACCCTACCCAAATCGACGCGCTTGCAATAAAGTATTGAATCTTGAATATTTTTTTGTGCAATTTGGCATAGCGCCACCTACTGGCAACATAAAAAATGGTGTGTATCTCAAGAACCGTTCGTCCGATCGACGGACCGGGATGGACTGTTGGTGTAGATGTGGAGCATGCCAAACGATGCAGACAGAAATAGAGTGTTTTGGATTGATATTTAATCACCACACGATTAAATATCAATCTAAAACACTCTATTTCTGTTGGCATCGGCTGGCATGCTCCACATCTACACCACCAGTCCATCCCGGTTCGTTCTCTCCCCTCGGCCGCCGGCTGTTCGGCGGCCTCAGCCTCTCGTCTTGCCCGCTCTGCTTCTAAAGCATGTAGTTCAATCATGAGAGGCCAGTTGGTAGGATTTGACAAACTTTATTTAGCAATCGGCATGCATGGCAAATACTTTGGCGCATGACTCCATTGGCCAGTGGCGCTCCTCTTGAGGCAAGAGGAGGGCACCTGCATAGGCTGGCGCATGACTCCATTGGCCAGTGGCGCTCCTCTTGAGGCAAGAGGAGGGCACCTGCATAGGCTAGGAGATCCCCCCCCCCCCCCCCCCCCCCCCGTGGGGGATCAGGAGTCAGGACTCGTTGGTGGCGGACTGGGGAGGTGGGTGGGGCAAAACAACGCTTTGGAGGATGGCTTCAAGGGAGATGGACTGCCGTGAAGCTAGCTGCTGCTATGATCGGCCAGAGAGAGAGAGGTGGCGTAGAACCCTTGCTATATGAGGATTAACTGACGTCATATTTGACGTCATAGCAGACGTCATACTAGGACTTTGACTGACCACTAGGGGTGTCACGATACACTCAGTTCACGATACGATACGTATCACGATACTGGGTTCACGATAACGATACGATACGATACGATTTTAACAATATTTTTTTAAACTTGAATAATGACAATATATGACTGGAAAAGTAGTATTTTATTTGAAATGCACAAATACAAAACATGCTGTTGTGGGAAATTGTTATTACAATAACAACTAGAAAAAACATGAGATTGGAGATAAGGCTTATCTTGAAATAGAATGAGTTACACCGTCACTTAGATTTACTTTGAACTAAAAGGTTTCTCAGCAGTATAAATTCTCATTATGCATCTTCAGTTTTTCTTCAAACTCAAACAAGACTTTTCTTAGTCTATTTTTTATGCATCTTCAGTTTTTCCTGTCAAGTAAACAGTTTTGCCAGAAACTCAATTGAATGGTTTCTCTCCTGTATAACTTCTCATGTGTCTCTTCAGAGACTTGTTCAACTGAACTACTTTCCACACATTGAACTTCAACAAACAAAGACGTTTCTTTGTCTATTTTTGGATTTTTTTTTTTTTTTTTTTTTTTTTTTTTTTTTTCACGATATGAGATTTCATCTCAACGATACATATCGTGACGTTTTACTATCGCGAAATTTCGTGGGACGATATATTGTGACACCCCTACTGACCACGTTATGCTAGAACTTGACTGACGTCAGGGGATGATCGGATTATGCATGAGTGGCCTTCTGCTTGAAATATGGTCTGGAGACCTCACTTCAATCATGAGAGGCCAGTTGGAAGGATTTGACAAACTTTATTTAGCAATCGGCATGCATGGCAAATACTTTGGCGCATGACTCCATTGGCCAGTGGCGCTCCTCTTGAGGCAAGAGGAGGGCACCTGCATAGGCTAGGAGATCCCCCAAAAGGAAGATCTGATTACCGGAGGTTAATTGAGATCTGCAGGCGCCGGTAGTTGATGGTACTTTTCTGGCCTTCGACCTTTTAGCGACTTACAGCTATTTGCGGCTGGCGCTCCCAACTCGGTCGGGCCTTCGATCTTGATACATTAATGTTTAACTTGGCGCTTCCCGGCTTGGCCTACTTGGCTGCCTTGGCACCTCGCGATAGCGCTTCCCAGCTTGGCCTACCTGGCCGCCTTGGCGCCTCGCGATTGTACTTTTCCGGCCTTCGACCTTTTTAGCGACTTACAGCTATTTGCGGCTGGCGCTCCTAACCTGGTCGGGCACCTCGCGATAGCGCTTCCCAGCTTGGCCTTCCTGGCCGCCTTGGCGCCTCGCGATTGTACTTTTCCGGCCTTCGACCTTTTTAGCGACTTACAGCTATTTGCGGCTGGCGCTCCCAACTCAGTCGGGCTTACCTAATTAAGGCGCTTCCCGGCTTGGCCTTCCTGGCCGCCATGGCGCCTTACCTGACTTAAGGCGCTTCCCGGCTTGGCCTTCCTGGCCACCATGGCGCCTTACCTGACTTAAGGCGCTTCCCGGCTTGGCCTTCCTGGCCGCCATGGCGCCTTACCTGACTTAAGCCGCTTCCCGGCTTGGCCTTCCTGGCCGCCTTGGCGCCTCACCATTTTAACTTGGCCTTCTTGGCCCCCTGACTTGGCCTTCTGACTGGCCCTGACTTTCTCTGGCTTTCTCTGGCTCTCTCTCTTTCCCCCCAAAAAATTAACCGGGAGATTTACTGCGCCTTACTGGGCGCCGTGCTTTTCGGGGAGCCACCACCAACGAGACATTATTTGGCACGGAAGTCCGGGACACTGTTCGTTGCCATGCTTGCCGATGAAGGGAGGAGGGTCCTTTGGGCCGCCGGTATGGCCACCCGCTCCGGGCGGATGTAGCTGGAGAATGCTGATGAAGACCGGCGGCCCGTTTGCTGGAGGGAGGCAGAGGACACTCCTTGCACGGCGGCTGAGGTGGCCGCTCCGATCCTGAAGGAGTGGCTGGAGAAGTTCTTCGTCGGGAGGTTGCACTTCTGGAGCGTCCGCTTGAGGTGCAGGACGAACCAGGATCTTGTCATGTGGTGACGAGGTGCGATGGGGAACAGGGGAGCCGGGGGCCGGTCTGGGGCCTGAGCGGTCTTTCCCCTGATTTTGGGCTTAGCTGCAATGCTGTATGGGTCAGCAGTCATCACGTGATGAGATTGATGAGCTGAAAATAAACAATATGACACGTGGACAGGATCGCTAGCTGGAGAGGCAGACAGAATTCACCCGATGCAAAATTCTTATAATAGCTTCAACGCTCTCAGCCCTTTCAGGGACGATTATTTCAGAATTACGAGCCAGTAATTCATGGGAATGCAAGCATTATTAGTAGCTATTTGAATGAAAGATACGGTGCCGGCCGGTGATGATGTCCTCAGATGGCGACCATCTTTTCCCCCCATGGGGAAGTCTGGGCAGATTCACGGTGATTGACGGGACCCGGCCTGGAGAAGCACTGATGCTGAAGTGCCATGGCATCTCGGGCACTCTGGACAGACCGGAAGATCCATGGGGCAAACGGTTCATTCTGGCGGCAACCCTATAGAGCTGAAATGTAATGCTTAATGCATGGGATATAAAGACCTGGTTAATAAACAAGTAAAAGAAAAACAGTGGTTTCACCACCTTGCGAGTGCACCATAGACTGCTAGTTGCAACCATGGACCCATCATAAGATGGACTGGGCATCACACTGGTTCAGTGAAGCCACTGCATGTTAGATCGCCGCTCTGGCGGTTGAATCCAGTATTGGGTCACGAGGCCCGCCTCCTCATGTTAGTGGATGGGAAAATCAAAACCGAAATAGTCACAGTATACGTCGGATAATTTTTTTATTTTCTTTATTTTTATTTTTAAAGGTGGTTTTTAGATAGTCATTATCATGCTAATGCCTGTGCAAGTGGTCATTTTTCTGATCATTTTTTTTTTTTTTTTTTAACACGTTCACTGCCATTGACGAGATATCTCGTCTTACAAAATCCAACGGTTGACTGCCAATGACGAGACATCTCGTCTTGAAAAAAAAATAAAAAATTTGACGGTGGGACGTGGATCAACGCCCCCCACGTCTCCTATAAAAATATTGGAGCCAGCGAACGTGTACAACCCATTCCACCGACCCACTAAGTGGCGACAGTGCTCTCCAAACTAGAAAAAGCGGAGCCAAAACTGCAGGGGAACGCGCGAGGAAACCATTCTCTCATACTGTAAAATGGATTGGCGAAAACGCTTTCGCTTTCGCGCATTATCGCACTGGGAGCTGGCGGTGGGGGGTTGCAAATTTGCATAATAGATTATGGGTGAAACACACCAGCAGAAAGCGCAGAATCGCACGCAGCTTCATTCCAGCTGAGCTCCACCGAAAACCCAGAAACGAACGAGCCTCATTCTCATACTGTAGGCGAAAACGCTTTCACGCTGGTGCACACGCGCGCACAACGGTGGGGGGTTCCAAAAATAGACTGGGTGGAAAACACACTTTGAAACACGCAGCATAAAGCCTAGAATCGCACAAAGCTTCATCAAAGCTCTCAAACCCAAGAAACGAGTGAGCCCCATCCACACTCGCTGCCAGGGAGGGAGGCTGCTCACTGCTCAGAGAGGCAGTAGACACTCGCTTGTGACAAACGCTGCTGAAAGCCACCAGACACGCCCACGGAGGGAGGAGTTTGAAGGAGAGGGCGTTCAGAACTATATTGTTTAGATGTCTGATCTCTCACTGATGCCAAAAATAAATGGTTAAAGTGACTGTTCTGCCTGTTTGATTGAATTTCACAAAACTGCGATTATCTCAGCTTTCAGTCTCAGACGCTGAAACCATGCTGTACTCAACGGCTAATATCTACATAACTACTAACTCTACAAACTAACTCTTTTAGACAGAGAAAGCACACATTCTATTAGTACTTTTGTGAACTTTGTGTTCACAAAGTCCAAGCAGAAAATAATCCTCGGCTCTTGTAAAATGAGCCAGAATCCTCAAAAAAACCCTCTGGCAGAACCTACCTACAGTAAAAAAAAAAAGGCTGGCAGTGAATGTGTTAAGTAGTTATTTGACAAGGGGATAAAAATGGATGATTGGCAGCTGTGGCAGCCAGTCTCGAGCCGTCATTGGCTGGACAGGCTCTTCACATTATAGATCTATCGTCATAGACAAGACACGCGGCTTCATTGTTATGTAATGCTGCCTGGAGGTCGGGTGGCTCTGCTGGGTGTGTGGGGCCGGGAGATGGGCTCTTAGCCTGGGTAGTGCAGGCCTGGAGGTCGGGGTGGCTCATGGGATGAGGCCTAGTAGTACACACGCACCGTTAGCTCATCGCTAGCGGATTAGCATCACGTACGAACAGACGTTTTATTTTTGTAGGCTATTAAAGCAACGAACGTTTTTTATATGCATATTTGGGGGAAATGCTTTGACTGTGGGGATGTTCATTCTTCACAAGCTCCTCTCGATATACCAGGCGATGGACCGGGCAGCCTGGCTTGCGCACTCACTGGGCTAACGTTAGGTTGGGCTGAGGGTGAGTGAGGCCTGCCTCCACTTCCGGCCCGCGCTGAGAGCACTCAGCAATCAGCAGCAGCCCGGAGATCTGAAGTCTCCGACAACCAAAATCAGATTTTCGTACAGGCGTCATTTTGATAAACTGATCTCGTAGTGGGAATCTTCCTGGTTACTTTCAGCGAGACAAAAATATTAGAACTTAAAGTGTAATATTTACGGAGCTAGACTGTATATAAATACGCAACGCACTGTGCGCATTCTAGAAACAGCAGCTCAGAGGGGCGTGGAGCTCTCAGAGGTTCTCAATCAAGGGCGCTAGTGCGCAGACTGGTTCACTGATCTGGCCGGATTTTGGCTTCAAAAACATACGGGGAGGAGATAGGGACACTCCCTCCATTCATATTATAACTCAATGGCTGCAACTCGCAGTGATATGTTATGGTTGGCCAACATATAACAATGGGATTCGCTGCCTCTTGTTACATGACTAGCGTGACACTGTATTCATTATTTTAGCTTTGGTATTATTTATGGTTAAAAGAAACGCCAAGGCATCTCACTTTGAAATTCGTTAAGAACAGGAAGTGGTGTATTAAGACTGGGTAGCTTGACACGGAAAAAGACGTCAGCATCCCCTGGGCCGTCTGACTTCGGTCTGAAAGTTATAACACTCATTCGAACTGATGCTCGGACATGCTTTATGGGCCAAGGGTGTTTTGAATAACCCGTTGCATGATTTTCTTTTTTTTTTTTTTTTTTTTTACCGGCATATCACGTGATCTCAACAACGTGCTGTCAAGAATAATTGTGAATGAAATATATGGTGTGCGGTGATGACGTCATCGTCATCAGGCAGCGACATGACATCTTTCAACTCACACAAACTCCCGTTTATTTACGGTTAAAGACTTAACTGCCCGGTGATAGCAGAGGGATCCGCGTCTGCTGTACGATTGACCACGGGCGAGGTGGAGGGGACTGCCTGGTGCTGCCTGCTTGCCTGGAGAAGCCTGGGGACGCGATGATCGCGGTGCGGAAGCCTGAATGCTTGGACGCCTGGACACCCGTCCGATGAAGAATAGTGGGGCTGCATGCATGCTGCTTGCTGAACGAAAATGTTAGTCACTGATTGTCAGTCTGAAAGTCTGTTGTTGACTTGGGGCGGACTCCTGGCTGGAGGGAAATGGCCGCTTTGCTTGAGCCGATTTGCTCCGTGAATGGAGATAGCAAGGAAAAGATTGACGACGTGCAAGACAACTTAGAACATGGCGTCTCACGGCGGGCCCTCGCAGTGGAGCGCCCCGCGTTGGCAGCCTGCGGCCCGGCCGTCTCGGGAGGCCAATGCGCTCCGTGCCGATCCGGAACAGGGTATCGTTGTTTGAGCTGTCGTCGCTGCCCATGGACTGTTCTGGCTCGGGATCCGACATACCAGGAGTGGGGAGCGTTGAGAGATCCGCGGGGATTGTCCACGGGTAGAGAGGACTTGGGGGTGCTGATTCGGTCTGCAGATATGGTGCAAAACAACGCTTCGGAGGACGGCTTCAAGGGAGATGGACTGCCGTGAAGCTAGCTGCTGCTATGATCGGCCAGAGAGAGAGAGGTGGCGTAGAACCCTTGCTATATGAGGATTAACTGACGTCATATTTGACGTCATAGCAGACGTCATACTAGGACTTTGACTGACCACGTTATGCTAGAACTTGACTGACGTCAGGGGATGATCGGATTATGCATGAGTGGCCTTCTGCTTGAAATATGGTCTGGAGACCTCACTTCTTCCTCACTATATTCTGGTTCAAATAGATAAGGTTCGGGGTCTTGGTTTGTCCAGTAGTAATCGTCATCATCCTCTCTCATGAAGTCCGCCATGATTAGTAGTTATCGCAGTTGTCCTTTGTTTTGATTACATTCGTTTCCATGGTGCTTTGAGGTGCTGGGTGAGATCAGTGCACCTAATGTTATAATAATGTGCAGTCTCACTGCAGCTAACTGCAGTCATAGCCTTCTTCCCCGGTACCGTATAATAGGTGACCAAACTGAACAGTCAAACAAAATTCCATAAGCATAACAGTAACGTTAGGCATATTTACGACTGTTACATTCATTATCAACACAAGACGGTAACGTTATTAGTGGGGCTGGGTGGTAATTTCTAAAAATATAGCTAAATCTATTAGTTAGCCGCGTATAGCATCAAGCTAACCTTATAATAGGCAGCTAACTGCAGTCAAACAATAATGTTCCATGACCATAAGCAAAACGGTATAATGTTAGGCATATTTGCGACTGTTGCATTACTTCACACAAGACGGTAATGTTTCTGAGTTTCTGACCAGGTGGTAAATCCATTAGCAAGCAGCTAACCTTATCTGGTCAAAACCACATTACAGCAGCTACAAGCAGTAAGGTCCCTCCATGAACCGAAAACACAGCCCCGACTCTAGTTTCCCCCGATGTCAGTCACATTGCTGCTGTCTGGCCAGACCTATGGGCCAGACGGGCATCACTAGATAAATATTTATTTATTTTTGTGTGTGTGGACTTTTTGCTGGAGTCTGTGTTGTCGTTTGCTTTTGCTGGCAGCTAGTGACGGACGTAGACACTTCCTGTTAGCCATCTTCTTCGTTGGTATTTCCGCCGGAGCCATGAGGACAAGAGGCAGGCTCGTGAATGCGCAGAACGTCACACCCGCCAAATTTGCCGGGAAAGTATAACCTGTGGCCAGCATGAAAATCCTGCAATATCTTTGCAATGGGTGAACGCAGAGAGACGGGGCTGGGCTTGTTTTTTAAGTTACGGAACGCCGCATTCACTCATTGGTAACAGTGTTGGCCAAGTTACTTTCAAAATGTAATATACTACATATTACCAGAGTTGGGGTCCGTTACTCAAAAAAGTAATATATTACACATTACACATTACTTTCAAAAAAAGTAATGCCTTACTTTACTTGATTACTCCCTGGAGAAAGTAATTCGTTACACTACTCGTTACATTACTTTTGCGTTACTCCGTAACATCGCCTGAGATGCATTGTCACGTAATTTGCCAGTTAACACATTCACTGCCAGACTTTTTTTTTTTTACTGTAGGTAGGTTCTGCCAGAGGGTTTTTTTGAGGATTCTGGCTCATCTTTCAAGACCCGAGGATTCTTTTCTGCTAAGATTTTGTGAACACACAATATCTCAAAAGGACTAATAGAATGTGTGCTTTCTCTGTCTAAAAGACTTAGTTTGTAGAGTTAGTAGTTATGTAAGCATTAGCAGTTGAATACAGCATGGTTTCAGCGTCAGAAAAATTATTCAGAGATAAATGGCTTTTTGTGAAATTCGATAGAACAGTCACTTTAACCATTCATTTTTGGCATCAGTAAGACGTCAGACATCTAAACAATAGTTTTGAACAGTAATTTCCTCCATAACAGCAGGAAACACCCCTCTGCTTCCAACTCCTCCCTCTGTGGGCGTTCTTCTTGGCTGCAGCGGCCGTGTCACAAGCTTGTCACCAGTCTCACTGCTTTGCTGCTGCTGTCCTGTGCCTGTCTGCGCGGCCGCTCTTTGAGGAAGTAGGGATGGACTCGCTCGCTTCTTGGAGTTTTGGTTGAGAGCTTTGATGAAGCTTTTGCGATTCTGGTCATATTTATGCTGCGTGTTTCAAAGTGTGCATCCAATCTATTCTTGGAACCCCCCACCGTTGCCACCGCTGTGCATCAGCGCGAAAGTGAAAGCGTTTTCGCCATCAATTTTACAGTATGAGAACGGCTTCCTCTCGCTTTTCCCTCCAGTTTTGGGTCGCCTCTTTCTACTGTGGAGAGACATGTCGCCACTCAGTGGGTCGGTAAAATAGATTATACACATTCAATACCTCCAATTCTGGTATAGGAGACGTAAAAGGGGTTGATCGATGTCCCACCGTCAATTTTTTTTTTTTTTCTAAGCCGAGATATCTCGTCTTTGGCACTCAACGGTTGGATTCTGTAAGCCGAGATATCTCGTCATTGGCACTCAACGTGTTAAAGTAAAATGCTTCAATCTGGTGCACTTTGAGAGCAAAATGAAGAGGCTAGATCTATAAAGAACTACATACATCATGTTAGATTAATATCCTCTTTACTGTGCTGTTGCTTTAAAATGATACAAAAAATAAATGTCTCCCCATATGATATAATTTATATTCTGCATACAGGTCACATGGCAGAATACTGCTCAATTAAATACAATGGCCCATCTACACAAACATCACTTACAGGGGAGTTACTTACCCATTCACTTCAATAGAACTGTCCCCAAAGTCTAGCCCCAATCTGCCTCAATGCAAAATCTGAATGTTGTGAGTTATCTCTCTTCCTTCTATAGCACACAGAGAGGAAGCAAATTGTTGCATTTCCGATCAACTGTCGCATTAAAACATCAATGACAGATTAATAGATCTGGGGACCGGGGCTATTTTTCAAAAAAAAAAAAAAAAAAAAAATTGGTGTGGAAAATACCGAGGTCATGACCTCGGTGTCCTCAATGGTAGCTACGGGCCTGCTGGTGAGAGCTTTTTTACCAGCTACCAGCAATATATTAATCAAATATCTGTCTTCTTTCAACCAGTCTTCCGATATCCAATATATTCCAATAACCCATGATAACGGGGCAGTCCCAAAAGACATGATAGTGATGTGCTATTTGACTTCCACAGTTTCTCCAGCAAGAAGGTGAGTTATTATCATAGTGAGCTTTCTGAGATGGTGTAATAAAATATCTAATGATGCATTTCCATGTGAATTCCCTCCATATTTGTGATCTAGTACACTTCCATTGATATCCCCACATTGTTGTCCATTCTTCCTCAGATATAGCCATTCCTCCTTCATTTTCCCATTTTTCTCTTATATATGAGGTAGAATGTCCTTTCAGACTTAACAAGGACCTATTATGCAAGATATAGTTTTACTACTGATATCCGAGTTGTATGCTTTTCTAAAAAGTTCTAATATACTTATACTAATATATAATTTGCTTCGTTTAAATTTTTTATCTTCTTTTCAAAATAATGTCGCAATTAGAGATATCGATAGAAGTCTTGATTTTCTAGCAAGTATTTCTCTTTAAGCTGTTCAAAGCTTGGAAATGATCCTTCATCCATTACCCCACACATTGCTGTTATTCCTTTATCCGCCCAATCTTTAAATCTGGAATCAAATTTGTTCGGAGTAAAGTCAGAATCATATGCACACCATTTGAGAATAATAATACCTTTCTCTAGTTTATATTCTTTTAAATATGTTACTTTTGTAATGAGTTACCCCCAACACTGATTGGTAATAGAAAACACGTTGTGAACATTTATTTTCCGGCCAAACTTACGGATAGCACCAGGCAGAAGAAAAAATAAATCAGATGAGGAAGTTGTTTTTTCCCCTTTCATTTCAAGAATAAAGTCGAAATTTCATTAATAAAGTTGAAATACTGTAACGAGAATAAAGACGAAATGTTGAGAATAAAGTCGAAATGTAAAAGAAAAGGAAGAAAATCCGCTCTCTTTTAGCGCATAAACACAGCGTGTTAAAGAAGCCTAAGATTGTGCCAAAAATTGTGGCTGTTCAGGAGGAGAAATTTGGAGGTGGCCGCATTCTTGCAAACTGAAATAGCTGGAAATGGCTGATGTTTACACCTGCGTGCTGTGCAATACAGAGAGGCTATGTTGTATCACAAGATACAGTAAGACACGCGATTAATCGCATGTTTGTATCGCATGTATAAAATGCCATTATTTTTGCATTTCAAAGCATTTCTAATTAGATATTAATAATTCTTACCAGTGTGTCGTGATTGGGAATCAAATTAATGCAAATAAATGCACTTTGTGATCTTGAATTTTAGATTTATTTTCAATTCAATAGAAGTGCAATGTAGACAAAATGTCTACAAAATATATCTTGAATAGAAAATAAATGCACAATTGTAAACAGTGCAGTACACGCTCCAGAACCGATACTTCCGGTGGCGGCGCTGTGGAGCAGTAGAAACCCAAAATAACACAGCCGAAGAAGGCTGTGTTTGAGCTAAAAACTTTGGCACTTCCATGTGAATAATTGGCTCGGTATTGGAAACTGTGTATATTGATAACGTGTATATCGCGTGAAGCCATTGGAGCCAACTTCCCAGAGGTTAGAGCAGTGGTTCTCAAACTCTTTCATGTCAAGGACCCCTAAACTGACAAATTAGACCACGGATGGACCCCCATTTGATACGATTTTGTCCCAGGGTCCCCCATGTGATACAATTGTAGCTTTTAGATGTTTTATTACAGATAGTGTATGAAACCCATGACCAAACTAGTCATATAGTCTGTCATTCCCTTACGAAAAAGTCACATGTAATTCACATGTGAAATCTTCCATTTCACATGTGAAAACTCACTTTCACATGTGAAACGTGCAATCTCACATGTGAAATGAAATAATCCACATGTGAAAATATAATGTGTGTCAAAGTCACATGTGAAACCTGCAATCTCACATGTGATTATGCTTTATTCACATGTGAAATAAAAACGTTCACATGTGAAAGTATAATGTGTGTCAAAGTCACATGTGAAACTTGCAATCTCACATGTGATTATGATTTATTCACATGTGAAAGACATTTTCCACATGTGATAATTTTATGTGTGTCAAAGTCACATGTGAAACGTGCAATCTCACATGTGATTATGATTTATTCACATGTGAATAACATTTTCCACATGTGAGAATTTAATGTGTGTCAAAGTCACATGTGAAACATGCAATCTCACATGTGATTATGATTTATTCACATGTGAATGACATTTTCCACATGTGAAAATGTTATGTGTGTCAATGTCACATGTGAAACTTGCAATCTCACATGTGATTATGATTTATTCACATGTGAAAGACATTTTCCACATGTGATAATTTTACGTGTGTCAAAGTCACATGTGAAACGTGCAATCTCACATGTGATTATGATTTATTCACATGTGAATAACATTTTCCACATCTGATAATTTTATGTGTGTCAAAGTCACATGTGAAACATGCAATCTCACATGTGATTATGATTTATTCACATGTGAATGACATTTTCCACGTGTGAAAATGTTATGTGTGTCAATGTCACATGTGAAACTTGCAATCTCACATGTGATTATGATTTATTCACATGTGAAAGACATTTTCCACATGTGATAATTTTATGTGTGTCAAAGTCACATGTGAAACATGCAATCTCACATGTGATTATGATTTATTCACATGTGAATGACATTTTCCACATGTGAAAATGTTATGTGTGTCAATGTCACATGTGAAACTTGCAATCTCACATGTGATTATGATTTATTCACATGTGAAAGACATTTTCCACATGTGATAATTTTACATGTGTCAAAGTCACATGTGAAACGTGCAATCGCACATGTGATTATGCTTTATTCACATGTGAATAACATTTTCCACATGTGAGAATTTAATGTGTGTCAAAGTCACATGTGAAACATGCAATCTCACATGTGATTATGATTTATTCACATGTGAAAGACATTTTCCACATGTGAAAATGTTATGTGTGTCAAAGTCACATGTGAAACATGCAATCTCACATGTGATTATGATTTATTCACATGTGAATGACATTTTCCACATGTGAAAATGTTATGTGTGTCAATGTCACATGTGAAACTTGCAATCTCACATGTGATTATGTTTTATTCACATGTGAAAGACATTTTCCACATGTGATAATTTTACATGTGTCAAAGTCACATGTGAAACGTGCAATCGCACATGTGATTATGCTTTATTCACATGTGAATAACATTTTCCACATGTGAGAATTTAATGTGTGCACTGATAAAACAAAAGCATGCAGCTTTTCATTCAATTTTAATTGTATCCACTCCAATAGCTGAAAATTAATAATTTGATAATCTAATATAAAGTTTTTTATTCATATTTATGGTTGAACCATTTTTTATTGTCGGATACAACGTAAAGTGGCAGCGGGATATCAGTCTTTAATTTGTGGTTTTCATCAAGTCTCTAGTATTAGATCAAACATCCATGCGCATGCGCAGTGTTGACAACGGAGAATAAAAGTATCTGTTAATTTCCCTCCAATTCTTTTTAACACACTCCGCAGTTGCACCAGTCGCACGGCACTGCTGTCCCGTGCTGAGTGAAGGCCATTGAGGTCTGAGGTAAGGACAAAACATTTTTACATACTGGTAACGTTTTTCTTCAAAACTGGCCGTTCATTTTAGGTTAAAACAACTCGGCCAGACAGACGACAGCTAACGTAATGGGCTCAGTCAGCTCAGAATAGACGACAGCTAACGTTAGCATCTAGCTAGCTAACGTAGCATATGTCAGGCCTGTCATGTATTAAAATGCAGTTTTCTTGTCTCAGCGAGCAACAACGCCTGGATGGCGACATGGCGCATGTTATATATATTGTCTGCATTGCGTGCCAAATGTTAAAAAACAACTGCTATGGTTTGGTTTAGGGCATCTAACGTTTACTGCATGCTAGCCCCAGCTGCACAGAATAACTTGGTTTGAAGTAGCTAGGCTATCACGTTAGCTTAACCTAGCGTTACATGGTTTGGTTGAAGGGCTTTGAAGGAAATAAGACGAGCACTCGTGGTTGAGGTCATGGTATTGTTATCACAGTTCGCTAGCGTTAGTTAGCTTAATGTTAGTTGTGTGGGAATTGCTGTTAGCTAGCTGTTAGCTAACGTAAGCTATGCAGCATGTAGTAAGCCTGCCATTCATAGATACAATGCTTTTTTCTTCCTCCGTGAGCAACAGTAGTCTATTAGTGCAACGTTAGCTAAGGTCTGCATTGCATGCTGCTAACAGTGCATTGTTTGACACAATTGTGCCATGAAAATGCCTCCAGCACACAGAAAATAAAACGTGAGCTAGCTGGCAGCTTCCCATGCTAAGGAAAATATGTGGAAACATAATCTGGCAAGTGCTGTTTGTTACTTTTATTGTTAAGGCCTGACTTTGTCAAAAGTTAGCTTGCTAAAGATTGAATTTTCCTTTTCTCTTGCAGTGCAACCTCTGGATACATTGTGGTAAGTTCTGTTAATATCATAAGGGTTGTGGTTCTAAATCCCCTCTAATGCAGTGTGCTGCCTATAGTGTAAGTGAATGTGTAGCTATACTTGTTTTATTCACTGTAACAGGGTTCCTTGAAGTGCTTTGATTTTGAGGGGGGGGGATCAAGTACTGCACCTTGAAAATAGCCTATTTCCAAACCAAGTGCTTGAAAGAGTACTTGAAAGTCTTTAAATGTAATCTTGTAATGTGATGTCTGTATGAACCCTGCTGTAGCTAGCTTTAGCTAAATAATTAGCAGTGGTGCCCATCATATCTATCCCCCTCTGTCTCTATGTGGCCATTTACACCTGGCATTAACATGTGTTTTCTGTGATCAGATGTGATCAGATTGCAATCGGGTAGTGCTTGACCACTTGAAAGTAAGGGTGTAGGCTAAACGTGAAATGAAATAATCCACATGTGAAAATATAATGTGTGTCAAAGTCACATGTGAAACCTGCAATCTCACATGTGATTATGCTTTATTCACATGTGAAATAAAAACGTTCACATGTGAAAGTATAATGTGTGTCAAAGTCACATGTGAAACTTGCAATCTCACATGTGATTATGATTTATTCACATGTGAAAGACATTTTCCACATGTGATAATTTTATGTGTGTCAAAGTCACATGTGAAACGTGCAATCTCACATGTGATTATGATTTATTCACATGTGAATAACATTTTCCACATGTGAGAATTTAATGTGTGTCAAAGTCACATGTGAAACATGCAATCTCACATGTGATTATGATTTATTCACATGTGAATGACATTTTCCACATGTGAAAATGTTATGTGTGTCAATGTCACATGTGAAACTTGCAATCTCACATGTGATTATGATTTATTCACATGTGAAAGACATTTTCCACATGTGATAATTTTACGTGTGTCAAAGTCACATGTGAAACGTGCAATCTCACATGTGATTATGATTTATTCACATGTGAATAACATTTTCCACATCTGATAATTTTATGTGTGTCAAAGTCACATGTGAAACATGCAATCTCACATGTGATTATGATTTATTCACATGTGAATGACATTTTCCACGTGTGAAAATGTTATGTGTGTCAATGTCACATGTGAAACTTGCAATCTCACATGTGATTATGATTTATTCACATGTGAAAGACATTTTCCACATGTGATAATTTTATGTGTGTCAAAGTCACATGTGAAACATGCAATCTCACATGTGATTATGATTTATTCACATGTGAATGACATTTTCCACATGTGAAAATGTTATGTGTGTCAATGTCACATGTGAAACTTGCAATCTCACATGTGATTATGATTTATTCACATGTGAAAGACATTTTCCACATGTGATAATTTTACATGTGTCAAAGTCACATGTGAAACGTGCAATCGCACATGTGATTATGCTTTATTCACATGTGAATAACATTTTCCACATGTGAGAATTTAATGTGTGTCAAAGTCACATGTGAAACATGCAATCTCACATGTGATTATGATTTATTCACATGTGAAAGACATTTTCCACATGTGAAAATGTTATGTGTGTCAAAGTCACATGTGAAACATGCAATCTCACATGTGATTATGATTTATTCACATGTGAATGACATTTTCCACATGTGAAAATGTTATGTGTGTCAATGTCACATGTGAAACTTGCAATCTCACATGTGATTATGTTTTATTCACATGTGAAAGACATTTTCCACATGTGATAATTTTACATGTGTCAAAGTCACATGTGAAACGTGCAATCGCACATGTGATTATGCTTTATTCACATGTGAATAACATTTTCCACATGTGAGAATTTAATGTGTGCACTGATAAAACAAAAGCATGCAGCTTTTCATTCAATTTTAATTGTATCCACTCCAATAGCTGAAAATTAATAATTTGATAATCTAATATAAAGTTTTTTATTCATATTTATGGTTGAACCATTTTTTATTGTCGGATACAACGTAAAGTGGCAGCGGGATATCAGTCTTTAATTTGTGGTTTTCATCAAGTCTCTAGTATTAGATCAAACATCCATGCGCATGCGCAGTGTTGACAACGGAGAATAAAAGTATCTGTTAATTTCCCTCCAATTCTTTTTAACACACTCCGCAGTTGCACCAGTCGCACGGCACTGCTGTCCCGTGCTGAGTGAAGGCCATTGAGGTCTGAGGTAAGGACAAAACATTTTTACATACTGGTAACGTTTTTCTTCAAAACTGGCCGTTCATTTTAGGTTAAAACAACTCGGCCAGACAGACGACAGCTAACGTAATGGGCTCAGTCAGCTCAGAATAGACGACAGCTAACGTTAGCATCTAGCTAGCTAACGTAGCATATGTCAGGCCTGTCATGTATTAAAATGCAGTTTTCTTGTCTCAGCGAGCAACAACGCCTGGATGGCGACATGGCGCATGTTATATATATTGTCTGCATTGCGTGCCAAATGTTAAAAAACAACTGCTATGGTTTGGTTTAGGGCATCTAACGTTTACTGCATGCTAGCCCCAGCTGCACAGAATAACTTGGTTTGAAGTAGCTAGGCTATCACGTTAGCTTAACCTAGCGTTACATGGTTTGGTTGAAGGGCTTTGAAGGAAATAAGACGAGCACTCGTGGTTGAGGTCATGGTATTGTTATCACAGTTCGCTAGCGTTAGTTAGCTTAATGTTAGTTGTGTGGGAATTGCTGTTAGCTAGCTGTTAGCTAACGTAAGCTATGCAGCATGTAGTAAGCCTGCCATTCATAGATACAATGCTTTTTTCTTCCTCCGTGAGCAACAGTAGTCTATTAGTGCAACGTTAGCTAAGGTCTGCATTGCATGCTGCTAACAGTGCATTGTTTGACACAATTGTGCCATGAAAATGCCTCCAGCACACAGAAAATAAAACGTGAGCTAGCTGGCAGCTTCCCATGCTAAGGAAAATATGTGGAAACATAATCTGGCAAGTGCTGTTTGTTACTTTTATTGTTAAGGCCTGACTTTGTCAAAAGTTAGCTTGCTAAAGATTGAATTTTCCTTTTCTCTTGCAGTGCAACCTCTGGATACATTGTGGTAAGTTCTGTTAATATCATAAGGGTTGTGGTTCTAAATCCCCTCTAATGCAGTGTGCTGCCTATAGTGTAAGTGAATGTGTAGCTATACTTGTTTTATTCACTGTAACAGGGTTCCTTGAAGTGCTTTGATTTTGAGGGGGGGGATCAAGTACTGCACCTTGAAAATAGCCTATTTCCAAACCAAGTGCTTGAAAGAGTACTTGAAAGTCTTTAAATGTAATCTTGTAATGTGATGTCTGTATGAACCCTGCTGTAGCTAGCTTTAGCTAAATAATTAGCAGTGGTGCCCATCATATCTATCCCCCTCTGTCTCTATGTGGCCATTTACACCTGGCATTAACATGTGTTTTCTGTGATCAGATGTGATCAGATTGCAATCGGGTAGTGCTTGACCACTTGAAAGTAAGGGTGTAGGCTAAACGTCCCCAAGACAGAGTGAGGATGGATACACACAAGCATCCAGTGTCGGTTCTATCATAGACTGTGCTGTACAGCAACTTTCTTCAAAAATATCTGGATCTCTAATATTTGCCCTATAGTACTTTTGGATACGAATAAGTGTGTGTGTGTGTGTGTGTGTGTGTGTGTGTGTGTGTGTGTGTGCGCGCGCATTAACATTGAAACAATCATTTATGTCCAGTGTCCAATCCGATTTGACAAAAGATAAGCATGTGTGTTTTAATTTTACATGAGTTAATTAGATTAAATAAAATGCATTTGGTTCAACCGCAATTTTTTTTACGTAGGCTATTTTTTTGTTGCCAGATTTCACAATAACACATGTAACCCCGGGTTAAATTGAGGTACAATCTATCTCTAAACTTAACACTAAACAATTATCCCTCTTTGATTAAAACTAGACTCCCCCTCTTGTTAAACTAAATCCCCACTATCATTATGGCCTAATATAATTATCATTAATTCATTTTAACACAAGAAGCCTATACACAAAACTAAAGGACATGAAGGATTATTTGAGTAAGTTTAAAAAATTTAATGTAATTGCAATATCTGAAACTTGGTTGGACGAGGAAAAAGTTAATGATATGCAACTAGATGGATATGAGTTGTTCACTACCAATCGAGAAGGTAAAGGAGGTGGTGTGGCCTTATATATTGACACTGCTTTTAGATGCAGTAAGGTGAAATCTATGTCAAAAACTATAGAAAACATTTTGGAATGCGTAACGATTGAAATAAAACTCGAAAAAATATCAAACATAATTATTAGTTGTGTATATAGAACACCAGGAACTTCTGTGAACACTTTTAATGAACAGTTAGCAAGCATATGGGATAAAGTGAGTGATAATAAAGTCAAGATATTGTGTGGCGATACCAATGTAAATCTTTTGAATTTACATGGGGACAGAAACACAACAGACTTCATTAACACAATGTACAGCCATAATCTATTTCCAGTCATAACAAAACCTAGTAGAATCACAACAGATACTGCCACGCTGATTGATCATATATTTACAAATAAGATTGAATTAAATATCGAAGCAGGACTACTTTTACATGACATAAGTGACCATCTTCCTGTATTTGCAGTTTTCCAGAATGTCTTTAAAACAAAGACGGAAAAAAAGATAAATACATGCAATTTCACTAGACATAGAACACCTGAAGCCATTGCTGCCCTTGAGCTGGACTTGAGTACTAAAAACTGGAATGAGGTATATGAAATTAGCGATCCCAACCAAGCATATGAAGTGTTTTTGACCACATTAAGGATGGCCTATGATAAACACTGCCCACTAAGAAAACACACCAGACAGCACCTCCTAGTGGACAAACCTTGGATCACAAAGGGGATAGAAATTGCATGCAAAAAGAAGAATGTCCTATATAGAAGATTCTTAAAATTAAGAACCAAGGAAGCTGAAAATAAATATAAGATATATAAAAATAAATTAACAAATATTATGAGATCAAACAAAAAAGATTACTATCATAAATTATTGGAGCAAAATAAAAGTAACACCCAGGGTATGTGGAAAGTGTTAAATAACATAATAAAAAATGGTGCTGGAAAAGTAGAGATACCAAACTATTTTGTTAAAGATAATAATAAAATTATAAATAAAACTATAGATATAGCAAATGAATTCAATAACTTTTTTGTCAATGTTGGTAACAACCTAGCAAATGAGATTGTGGAGCAGAGTGATGGGGCTGGAACGTGGAAAATTGGAGACACCATGCAAAACAATCTACACTCCATTTTTGTTAGTAGGGTTGAGGAACAGGAAATTATTGATATCGTGAAAAAATGCAAAAACAAAAAGTCCACTGACTGGATGGGTTTTGACATGAAATTAGTAAAAGATATTATACAATATATTGTAAAACCACTGACTTATGTATGCAATCAATCCTTCCAAACAGGTATATTCCCAAACAGCATGAAAACAGCTAAAGTAATTCCAATTTATAAAAATGGAGATCGACACCTATTCACAAATTACAGACCCATTTCTCTACTTCCACAGTTCTCAAAAATTCTAGAGAAACTATTTGTCCACCGACTGGACGATTTCATTGGAAAAAACAATCTATTGTGTAACCAACAGTATGGCTTCAGAGCAAATCGGTCCACCTCCATGGCAGTGATGAAACTGACAGAACAGATCTCCACTGCCATTGATAATAAGCAATATACAGCTGGTGTGTTCATAGACCTTAAAAAGGCTTTCGACACGATTCATCATGAAACATTACTGACAAAACTGGAATATTATGGTATTAGAGGGGTAGCACATTCCTGGTTAAAAAGTTATCTTGAAGATAGATATCAACATGTACAAATTAACAATGATAAATCGGATATGCAGAAAGTAAAATGTGGAGTTCCTCAAGGATCAGTTTTGGGTCCCAAACTTTTTATTTTATACATTAATGACATCTGTAATGTGTCAAACCTTTTGAACTATGTTTTGTTCGCGGATGACACAAACTTATTCTGCCATGGGGAAAATCTGGAAGAGCTTCTGAAGACAATGGAAAGAGAATTGAACAAACTTAAGGCTTGGTTTGATGTAAACAAATTATCTTTGAATATAAGTAAAACAAAACTCATGATATTTGGAAACAAAAAAATAGAGAATGAAGTCACACTGAGGATAAACAACATCAAAATTGAAAGAGTATATGAATATAAATTTCTGGGAGTGTTAATTGACCATAAATTAAGTTGGAAATCTCACATAAATCTTGTCAAAAGAAAAATGTCTAAAACCATTGCTATACTTTACAGATCAAAAGACATCTTGAACCAAAACTCATTATACCTACTATATTGTTCCCTTATAGTCCCATATATGGCATACTGTGTGGAGATATGGGGAAACACTTACAAAACCAACATTGAGCCAATTTTTATCTTGCAAAAAAGAGTTATACGAATAATCAAAAGAGCAGAGTACCGTGAGCCTACCAATGCCTTATTTATAAACTTAAACACATTAAAATTCTGGGATATAGTTAAGCTTCAAACCTTGTTAATAATGTTCAAGGCTAAACATAATTTACTTCCAGAATGTCTTCAGACGCTGTTTGAGAATAAAAATACCCAGTATGATCTTAGAAGCACTGGCAATTTTGAAACAACACGGGCAAGATTAAACACTAAACAACACTGTGTGTCTGTGAAAGGGGTAGGCTTGTGGAATTCCTGTGAGGGGGACTTGACGATGTGTGGTTCGATCAGTGCATTCAAAAGATTGTTTAAAAACAAGACGATAAGTAGGTATAGAGAGCTAGACTAATCATGTATTATTGTCATTATTTGTGGATTATGAAGCAGACTAATCATGTATTATTGTCATTATTTGTGGATCAGACTAATCATGTATTATTGTCATTATTTGTGGATCATGAAGCAGACTAATCATGTATTATTGTCATTATTTGTGGATTATGAAGCAGACTAATCATGTATTATAGTCATAATTATGGATCATGAAGCAGATTAATCATGTATTATTGTTATTATTTATGGATCATGAAGCAGGAAAAAAAGATGGAAAGAATAAAATAAAAAAAAAAAATAAAAAAATAAAAAAATAAATAAATACATAAATAAATAAACAAAGACAATTAAAAAAAAAAAAAGTAAAAAAAAAAAAAAAAAAAAAGTAAAAAATAAATAAATAAATAAATAAATCATGTACAACTATTAAATATGCATTATAAAGTATGAGCAGGAAGCATGTTCTTTTTTGTTTTTCTCCTTTTTTGTTTTCTTTTCTTATAAAGATTCACACTTGTTTTTCTTTCTTTGTCATGTGCTGTATGTGAATAGGGTGGGCAAAATAAGCTTTTAGCTTCAGCCCATACCTTTTTTTGGTCAAGATCCATGTAAAATGTGTTATATCTATTGTTTTGATTATATGAAAAAGAGGTATTGTACATGGTGTTTGGATGACCAAAAATAAAAAATCTGCAAATCAATCAATATGCCCTGTCCCTTTAATTCGTTCCTGTAAAGCTTGTATGAGAATACAAACATTTCCTCACGCCTGGGGAACAACCAAACCTTGCTCAGCATGGCGTCGTGTGATTGGGTAAAATAGAGAGACTACTCGTCTCTCTTGTTACTATTGGATGGTGGGTGAAGAAGGCGGGACTTGAGAGGCCGGCCGGTCAGTCTGCTGAGGTCTGCGTGAGGAGTGGACGTTCGTCCTGCGCTACGGTAAATAGTAGCTGTTGTCGCTAAAATTATAGCTTGGTGAGTGACTAACAGTCACTTACAGGGTGAAAGCCAGAAGCCTTGTCCTGAGCTCCGGTAAATTGTAGCTGTGTAGCTAACAATATAGTTTAGTCAGTGGCTAACCGTCATGTTAAAGGATGGGTTTTCCGTGGGGAATATGAATATATATTAAATCTCACGCCCCTAAGGTTTTCGAATCCGTTGAAATTTTTGAAATTGGATATTCACTGCCAGAGATATCAAGCATCTCTCACATATTTTTTGGGCCAGCCGACGCGTTTCGCGTCATCTGGCCTAAGTCCGCCTTGCGGAAGTCGTGCACCTATGAACTACAACTGTTGTTGGCCATGGTCCCGCCTCTAGAGGTCCTCCACGCCCCTTCAGAGGCCTTGACCAAAACAAAAACGCAGCCATCTTGTCAACCGCCTAGCCTGCTGTAGCTAATATTAGCTTCCCATAGTTCCTTGCAAAGAGACCATTATCTCGGGAACGGAAGCACTAATCGACACGGGACTGGCGGCATTGGAAAGCTCGTCAAATTTTACATCTAGTAGTAGGTGGGTTGAAGTAACGAAATCAACGCTGAGCAATGTACCCGTTTTTACACATTTTTACAGAAAATAGTTACAACATCAGATGCGCGTAACTCCTACGAAAATGCCTTAAAATGCATGAAAATTTTTTTATGAAGACATCTCCCGACATATATACTACCGTTTACATTTGGTGCAATTTGGAGGCAATTTTATTTTCGATTTATTTCTTGTTCTTTGTATATTTCATTGTCGAAGCCTTCTTCTTCTTCTTCTTTGAGTTTTATGGCGGTTGGCAAACATATATGTGCATTACCGCCACCTACTGGAGTTTGATATCAGCCAAATGCCTGAGGGGTGGGCATAAAAACGAAGGCCACGCGAGCCCAGTGCATTGTGGGAAATGTAGTATTTCGAGTCCCCGCACCCGCACCTCCCCCCCACCACCCCCCCCCACACACAGAGTGGATTTCGGTTGATATCTCTGTGAGTAAACCTCCAATTTCAAAAATTTCAACGGATTCGAAAACCTTAGGGGCGTGAGATTTAATATATATTCATATTCCCCACGGAAAACCCATCCTTTAAAGGTTTACAGCAGCGGTGCTTTCTTGTGATCTCCGACGAGGAGCAGCCTCCAGACAGCGCACTGTGCTCGTGGAGGCTTCACACAGTTGCACCTCTGGCTCCGCGGGAACCAGATAGCGCCCCGTGCTACCTGGGCAGCACACGGTGGCACCTCTGGCCACGAGGGAGCTCCACATCACTACCTGGAGGGAGACAGCAGTCTCTTTTCTTTCCCTTGTCCTCCCGTTCCTCCGGAAGTGGAGGTTGAAGCGTGAAGAGGAGTCCTTATTAAGAAGAGGATTCCTTGTTTAAGAAGAGGATTCTGGTAAGCGGCGATGTCAGTGCTGTAGAACTGTGGTGAGCAGTCCAGTGCTGAATCACCTTGAGCGCTCAACTTATCAGGCCTGCACCGGGGGGTTTATTTCTTTATTTGTTTGTGGTACCACTGTTTGTGCTGTTGTTATTTTCTACTTCAGGTAACCTTACTGTATTTTTTATAGACTGTATAAAACATATGGACAAAGCCATACGTCTGTTTTGAAGAGAGGTATTTAATTTGAGTGTTTCAGTGCTCTAGTGGGTTTAGGAGGTATCTACCAGTGCTAGCACCTGGTCAGTGTGATTTTCTTTCCCATGTAATGTGAAAGGCTAATAGCCTATATTTTCTACAGGGTTTGACCAAATGCCTGAAAAATAACAGTCTTGTTACCGTACCATACAACCTTTTTATTTTCCTAGAAGAGAATAAATATTGTCTTGTTTTTGTATATCACAAACCATCTGTGTTGGCGTAATTAATAAATTGGATAAATAGAATAAATACATGTATATTAAAAGGGGTTAGAAATACAAGGTTAAAAGATTAAAAACAGCAGGTCATTTCATCGTTTAAGCAGTAAATAAATTATTTAAAAACCATACCACAACACTTATATAGGGGGTTGGTCATAGAGAAGGACCCAGGGCGCTTACTCTCATTCAACACCACGGGAAAAGCGCTACACACATAAAGGTCCGCGATACCGTGAAACCGTGGTATTTTTGTCCAAGGTTATCATACCAATATCAAAAACTCATACCGTTGCATCTCTAATTGTGACCACATTGAACACAAGTGTACATGCAATGCATCCTCTCAATCCACATACAACAACAGTCACTGCAGTTTTTCTACTGCTCTATGCTATGGAGCTTACCTGATTTCAATGTGAACACTGGAGATACATTATTACCAGGTGTAAATTAAATCAGGTTAATGTGGTCAAGCACTATCCGATTGCAATCTGATCACAGAAAATACGCCAGGCGTCAATGGCCTCTATCCCTGTCTCTGCCTCTCTCTCTCCTCTGTGTCTCTCTTTCCTCTCTCTCTCTCTGCCTGTGTCTCCCGTCGTCTCCTGAAGCCACTGCCGTCTCCACCACCACCCCACCCACAAACGAAGTGCCGGAGCGGACTGGGACCCTGTCCCCTCTCCCAACAACGGTAGGGTCCTTATTTAGTCCTTACAAAATCAGCACATGGTTCTCATTACATTATTTTGAAAGTTCTGCCCGGCCCTCAAATTTAAGAGAATTGGGTCTGGAAATTCCTTGCAAAGTCTTTGAATTTGATTTTTAGGAGGTATGAGAACCCTGCAAATGTGACTAAAAAACAACAACATTCAAATAGGCTCTGCAAATATAGTGCAGATGTTCTCAGCATAGTGGTATACAAAGAAGCAAGGATATTAATTTAAATACACAAATACTATATAATATTATTTAGTCAAAAAAATAGATTTGGAATAAATACATTTATCTATTTATTTTTTATATTTTTTTATATTTATTTTTTGCTACTTTGACTCTGATGCGCTGCAGTCTGATCTCAGAAAAAAAATGCATGTTAGTGTCAGGTGATAATGACCTCTATCCCTGTCTCCTTCTCTGCCTCTCTACTGTCTTTCCCTCTGCCTCTGTCTCTCCTGTCGTCTCCTGAAGCCACTGCTGCCTCCACCAGCACCACCCCACCCCTTCCCCATGAAACGGCGGAGCAGCCTGGGACCCGTGATCTCTGCAACAACGGTATGCTAATGTTTTCAAGCACACTATCGGATTGCAATCTGATCACAGACAATGCATGTTAGTACCATCATTTGATGATATAAGTTGAAAAACTTAAATGGATAGGCCACTTTTTGGGGAGTTTAGCGAATTTTCCATATCGCCCCCAATAAACATCGATATACACGTCTTCACAGCAACTGTCCGTGCAGTTTGGAGGGTCGGGGTGTGCAGTAGTTAAATGGACAGCACTAAAACAGGACCAAGCGGATCGCGGCTCAAAGTCAACAAAACACAGTGCCTAAAATATAGTGTAAAATAAATATTCTGGTCAAGAGGTCTGTCTTTTTGTTTTGTTTTGTTTGTTAACTTAAGTTATTTAATTTAATTTACCTTGAAGTAAATTTGTATTTTGTTGTTGTTCCAACAGACCAAGTGCAAGCTGTGTTCCCAAACACCAGTGAGGTTCTAATCAGACAGTGCATGGCCCAGAAGTTGAAGGATGTGAGGCAGTGCGACAAAGAACAGTAAGTTTCTCTAGTTTTCTCTATCACTGAAAGTGGGTGTAAAACGTATAGAATGTAACCTGACCTTAATTCATGCTTATATTATATTGATATATCTTAATTAAAATTGGCGGTGTCTGTCACGATTGTGATGTCATCAGTGATGTGATAAACATTTTCCTGCCTGAGGCTAAACTCGTGGGCGTTCTGAGCATGAAGGGGTGGAGGGGATGTGCCACAAGGCATCATCCTCTCTGCCGAAAAGCCATTAGAAGAAGGCTACCCTTGCATCTCCAGGCTCTCTCTGAAAGGAGAAGAGCCGATCTGTGCTCAATTAGTGTTCTGGTCTGATATCTGGTGTATCTCTCTGCCTGTATCGCTCTTTTTTCCCCTGCAGTGTTAGGGTTGTATTCGTTTCATAATAGAGCTGTAATTGTAGTCGGGGCGTAGGGGCACAGATTCTGTTGTAGCATTTTCTGTTGGATTTATTGCATCTCCATCCATTATCCATGGCACATTTTACAGCATCTGTTTTAGGGCATAGGGTGTTGCCCAAAATTCTGAGAATGTTGCTCTATGCATCATAGATTTTGTGTAAGTTATGGGACCATTTGTGAATATAAAGTCCTGAATCAAATGTTTCAGTTCACAGCCGGACTACACTAGGTTTGCCTAGTTTTGGTTGTAATACCCCAGTATGTTTGTGAAATTGCCTTGATTATTCTAATGATATTAAAATTTTCACAGGGCTATTCTAATGATATTTAAATTTTCACAGGGGAACCAACAAGATCAGAAGACTTGTCAGCGGCAGAGAAGGTGTTCCTGAAAGGGACATGACACCCCCAAGTTCTGAAGTCTCACAGGAAGCTGTCCCTGAAAGGGACATGACAGCCCCAAGTTCTGAAGGCTCACAAGAAGCTCACATGACACCCTAGCATAGTTATTACAAAGGGATAGGCCACTTTTTGGGGAGTTTAGCTCGATTGCCATATCCCCCCAATGGAGAGAGGGGTCATATTTAGCGATAGAACGGTACTGCCGTTCAAAGGCAACAAAACAAAGTGCCAAAAAGCTCTATGTACATCTTGTGACTCGGGTACTAATCCAAAATGCAGAAAAACAATTTTTTGAGGTAAATAAATATTTAGTAAACATCGCTGCCGGGTGTACAGCGCATGTGCAAATAACGCATGCGTGGAAGCGCTGTCCACAGACAAACAAGGAAGTGACCCGGTATGGATTTACTATGGAAATAATGTTTCATGCAACTATGGATTATTATTTCATAGCATGGTGAATAAACTAGTCACAACATGTACACATGTGCATAGAGCTTTAGGCGCTGTGTTTTGTTGCCTTTGAACGGTAGTGCCGCCTCCACTGTTGTATCGCTAAATATGACCCCTCTCTCCATACTGCATCGAGAGTGACCGTAAAGACAGTGTATATTTAGGGTAAGTGGGGACAAAATGGCAATCGAGCTAAACTCCCCAAAAAGTGGCTGTTGCCATCTTTATTTTTCATCCATCAGAGCTGCAGCTTCACCTGCAATTGTTCCATGATCACTGTACATGTACATGCAATCTGTCAATCACTCCCTTTGATTTTGGTCTCCCGTTTGGAGTTGAAGTGGTGGCTGTTGCCATCTTTATTTTTCATCCTTGGGGGGTTTCCCAAAGCTGCAGCTCCGCCTGCTATTGTTCATGATCACTGTACATGCGATCTGTCAAGTCACTCCCTTTGATTTTGGTCTCCCGTTTGGAGTTGAAGTGGTGGCTGTTGCCATCTTTATTTTTCATCCATCAGAGCTGCAGCTTCACCTGCAATTGTTCCGTGATCACTGTACATGCGATCTGTCAATCACTCCCTTTTCTAGAGATGTATGATAAATGCAGTTATGAAAAGGTGAAGTTTTGTTAATAAATAAGATAATTTTATTCTTGTACATGTGTTGTGTGTTGCAAATAACCTACTGGTATGTGTCAAATTGTATGTAATCTGAAATTATGTGGAAAATGTGTCAAAGAAGGGATCATTCACATGTGGTTGTCTACTAATACATGTGAATGTTCCCACATGTGATCTTAGGACATGTGAATTTGTTGTTCATGTTATTCCATCCACATGGGAATATTCCCACATGTAATGTTGAAACCATGTGTGATTCTATGTTTTCCACATGTGGTTTTGGAGAAATGTGTTTTGGTTTTTCACATGTTATTCCAATTGGCATGTAACACATGTCCCAACAATCACATGTGGTTCAAGATCACATGTTGGAAGGTTCATGTGTTTCAACCACATGTGAATATTCCCACATGTGATCTTGAACCACATGTGGTTGTTGGACATGGAAATTACACATTTCAACCACATGTTGAATCACATGTGAAAAACCAAAACGTGTGCCAAAACCACATGTGGTCCACAACATATTGAATCACATTTGGTTTTAATATCATGTGGGAATATTCACATGTGGAGGGAATAACAAAACCACGTGTCCTAAAACCACATGTGGTTCAAGGTCACATGTGGATATCCACATGTGAATATTCCCACATGTGATATTAAAACCACATGTCGATCACATGTGGTCTTAATCACACATGTGTCCAAAAACCACATATATTCCAGAATCACATGTGATTTCCCACATGTGAATATCCACATGTGATATTAAAACCACATGTCAATCACATGTGGTCTGAATCACACAAAACATGTGTCCAAAAACCACATATATTCCAAAATCACATGTGATTTTCCACATGTGAGTATCCACATGTGAATATTCCCACATGTGATATTAAAACCACATGTCAATCACATGTGGTCTGAATCACACGAAACATGTGTCCAAAAACCACATATATTCCAGAATCACATGTGATTTCCCACATGTGAATATCCACATGTGATATTAAAACCACATGTCAATCACATGTGGTCTGAATCACACAAAACATGTGTCCAAAAACCACATATATTCCAAAATCACATGTGATTTTCCACATGTGAGTATCCACATGTGAATATTCCCACATGTGATATTAAAACCACATGTCAATCACATGTGGTCTGAATCACACGAAACATGTGCCCAAAAACCACATATATTCCATAATCACATGTGATTTTCCACACAATTCCACACAATTAAAACCACATGTCAATCACATGTGGCATTTCAAAATCACATGTGACTTCCACATGTGGCTTGACATGTGAACATCCACATGTGATATTAAAACATGTGGTTGAGTCACACGAAACGTGTGTCCAAAAACCACATATTTCAAAATCACATGTGATTTCCACATGTGACTTTTTCGTAAGGGTTGTGTTACTTATGGATGGAATTATAGTGAAAATAAATTATCCCCCTTTTTGCTAGGGACCCC
Source organism: Poromitra crassiceps (assembly GCF_964638095.1). NCBI lineage: Eukaryota > Metazoa > Chordata > Actinopteri > Beryciformes > Melamphaidae > Poromitra > Poromitra crassiceps. The sequence goes on from NC_139628.1 coordinate 6,360,511, forward strand.
CTGGAACCTGCTCAAGGACCCCCGGGGGTCCCCGGACCCCACTTTGAGAACCACTGGGTTAGAGGACCCGCGCATCCGAGACTCTGAAGGAAGAATGAGTGATAAGAGTATCGCGCTAGCTAGCTGGCTGCTAGCTGGCCGCTAGCTGCTCCGGTATGCTTAGCTTTTAGGTGATAGCTCAAACTCGATGTACTTCGGTGATATTTTAATTCCATTTTACACAAGGTGCAAACTACTGTTGACTTGGCCACTGTGCCATTTGGGAGTTTTAAAGTAAAACGAGCCATTTAGATATTGCTGTCTATTCTGCTGGCTCTTCCATGCCTGGACAGGCAGGAGACAGAGAAAACCGCTGCGACCGGCTTGACTACAAGTACGGGTGTGACGAAGGGACAAAATAGCGGCATGCGATTAACGCAAAAAAATAACGCGTTATGGTCGGCCCTTAATCGCATCGCGATTAATGCGTTAACGCTGACAGCCCTAATCACAAGATACAGTAAGACAATTGATCAAGTTGATTGATCCTGAGGGTGTGGAGGACAGGTGGGCACGGCGTCTGAGACACAGACATTGTCACTGCAAAGGTCCCAATGCGCTCTGGCATATGGATGCGTGGGTATACGATAAACTGAAGCCATAATGGCATTGCCATCAATACAGTTGTTTTGATGGAGTTGATTTTTTTTTTTTTGACATTTCAACGTTATTCTCAACATTTCATCCTTATTCTCGTTACAGTATATTTTAACTTTATTCACGAACGTTAATCTCAATATTTGGACTTCATTCTTGAAATAAAAACTTGCTCCTCTGATTAATTTTTTCTGCAGCAACGCCCTGTCAGAGCCCCCCCTCCCCGTCACAGCTTTAGCAAAGAGATTGCTGCAATGCTTGTCAAAATCTTATGATCTGGATTCTGGACTGATTTGGAGATGTACAATTCTGAGATTTTTGTTGTTGTTGTTGTTGTTGCTTTAACTTTGCCCCATGCCTGGGAACATTGAGCTCTGGGAACATTGAACCCTGGGAACATTGCGCTCTGGGAACATTGCGCACTGGGAGAGCACATCATATTTAGGCCTGGGGACATTGAGCTCTGGGAACATTGATTTAAGATTCTCTCTCTCTCTCTCTCTCTCTCTGTCTCCTCTCTCTCTCTCTCTCATATATATATATATATATATATATATATATATATATATATATATAGCAGTAGTAAGGAAATCCAGCGCACACCAGGTTGTCAGAATAGACTTCTTTTATTTAAGTTGCATAGATATGTTCGTCATATCTATGCAACTTAAATAAAAGAAGTCTATTCTGACAACCTGGTGTGCGCTGGATTTCCTTACTACTGCTATTTCTGCTGTTCCTGCTCCAGCTGCACCCGGGAATAGCAGCACAGCTGTGCACAGGGCACTACTTTCTTCTATATATATATATATATATATATATAATGTATATATATATATATATATATACCGGTATATATATAGTTGCGAGTTGCGGGCAAGGCGGCGCAGCGGCCGAGCTGCGAATGCGAGCTGCAGGGGCAGCTCAGCGAGCTGCAGGACAGCTCCAGGACAGCTTCCATAAATGGGAGCTTGGGCTCTGTCCCACTGTGATTGTCCTACTGTGACATCATCTGTGATGTCATAAATCCCACTGTGACATCACCCATGATGTATCATCAATGATGTCATAAATCCCACTGTGACATCATCCGTGATGTCATAACTTCTACTGTGACATCATCCGTGATGTCATAAATCCCACTGTGACATCATCAGTGATGTATGATCCCACTGTGACATCATCAGTGATGTCTTTAAATCCCTGATCCCACTGTGACATCATCAGTGATGTCATAAATCTGACATTTATGACATCATCAGTGATGCTGGTCTCATTGGCCACACAGCAGCCGAGTTGCGGCCAAGACCGTGCAGTGGCTGAGCTGCGAATGCAAGAGCTGCAGGGCCAGCTTGGTGAGCTGCAGGACGGGCGAGGCCATCCCAAGCTCGGGCTCTGGCTGTCCCACTGTGATTGTCCCACTGTGACATCATCAGTGATGTCATAAATCCTACTGTGACATCATCCATGATGTCATATTGCTGCCATCCAGACACTTGGGATGTGGGTGTTTCCCAGTGGAAAGGTCCCACCCCCAACCTTCAAAGCATTCCAGAGCACAAAGGCAAAACACAACCAAGAAACATGGCGGACCGCGACCAACTTTTTTTTGTTTGGCAAATAGCAAGACAGCTTAACTCATTCACTGCCAATATCTGACTGGCATTTTTGGCACAGGCCAAGTATTTCCATAATGTTTGGTCATCTTTCAAGACCCACAGTAAATTCTGTACTAGGACTACAGTGATGTCCAATACCTCGAAATGAAGATCTAAGTCTCTACTTTCACCCCCAAAAAGAAAGTTAGCTTTTAGCATGTTCTGTACTCTACTTATAACCCTTTTTATACACCCCATGTTCACCAAAAAAGCCTGTCTGGGAAGAGAAAAGGGAGAAAAAAGCATTTTTGTAAAAGGGCACAATCTCAGGCATAACTCACTCTCAATTCTTTTATTTTGAACTGTATTGACATCAGACATGTAAATATTATTCGTTAGGACACAAATGACAAAAAAAAAAATATATATATATATATATATATACACACATGAAGTGCTTTTTTTTTACATTCAACAATACAGTTTACTCGGTGTGAGTGTGCAGACAGACAGACAGACAGACAGACAGACAGACAGACAGACACACCGACAGACAGACAGACAGACAGACAGACAGACAGACAGACAGACAGACACACACACACACACACACACACACACACGATCCCCCTTTTAGATTTCTAACCCAACATAGGATAAGCAATAACCACGCCCTGTGGCGCTGGGATTGGCCAGGAGCAACACTGGAGGGCACGCAGCCCAGCGATTTCATGAACCAACTGAAGAGCTCTTGAGAAGGACAGCGGGCTGCTGTGAGTGCCTTCTGCCCGCTGCTGCCTAGCTGTTCCTGTGTTTATTTTTGATTTGTTCTGGTAGTACACCCGTCCTCGTCCATGTCTCCCTGTCGTATCAACTCTGCTATTTGATCGTTCCCGTTTTCCCCTCGGCTATTCAACACGTCCTCACCGCCCTCGCAAACTGATCGATCATTTCCTCATTCCTCCGATGATCAAACACATCTCTTGATTACTTTCTCCCGTTTTCTCCTGGCTGGCACAGAGGAAGGCGACTCCAGCTCGTGCAGCGCGCCGAGGGCGTTTCAATGGCGTTTCTCCTGTCTGCACAAGGAAGCGTTACCCGTTCTCTGCTTTTCCTCTTGCTCAATTTCAAAACAACAGCTGCGGTATGTGTTTGATCGCGTGCTGTCGGCTACCCTTTGAAGGCAGGGACCTGTGTCTGTGTCACAGGCTGGGCAAGTGTTTGCTGCAGGCGCTGCACCAATAAAAACAAAAACACGTCAAACACGTCCTTGGCGGGGAAGGCCATTGCTGATAACACGTCAAAGACGTCATTGGCGGTGAATGAGTTAACAACGAGCAGAGCACCCTCCTTGCATATTTAAACAAAAATGAGGAGCAGCAATGACACATAAGGTAAAAGACTCATACATTTTATTTAGGCATCTAATACTTTGGACTGCATCCTCTATGGTTGCAGCCATTGTTGTGTGACGTGAGACAACTGATTCCCAGCATAGTGGGGGTAGATTTTTTCATACCAGTTTTCAGGTCGGAGCTCCCACTTTGAGTGCCATTCCAGCGCACTTTTCCTAATAGGAGGCCAGAAAATCTGAAGGTCCCAGTTGTCTGGAAGGCAGCATAAATCCCACTGTGACATCATGAATGATGTCATAAATCCCACTGTGACACCATCAGTGATGTCATAAATCCCACTGTGACATCATCCATGATGTCTGTGATATCATCAATGATGTCATAAATCCCACTGTGACATCATCAGTGATGTCATTTCTTCTACTGTGACATCATCCGTGATGTCATAACTCCTACTGTGGCATCACCCATGATGTCATAACTCCTACTGTGGCATCACCCATGATGTCATAAATCCCACTGTGACATGATCAGTGATGTCATAAATCCTTAATCCCACTGTGACATCATCAACAATGTCATAAATCCCACTGATGACATAATCAGTGATGTCATAAATCCAGGGCCGGCCCTAGTTGTTTGAAGCCAGATTCATATAGGAATATCTAATTTTAAATTAACATTAGGATTAGACGTTGTGATGTCAGTATTCAGTCTTAACAATCATATATTCGCTCCTTTTCTCACTCACTCCTATGTCACCACACCTGCAGGGTTTGAGATTAAACTTTTTTTGATCACCAGCCAATATGGCTGCTAGATTTTAAAGTTACGAGCCAATTAATTTCCACTAGCCAAAATGTTTTTCTTGAAATAAACCAGAATATGAGTGCCACTGGGTTAATATAAGCATCAGTATCAGCACAAATAAGTTATAGCCTAATGAATCTATAAATTACAGTATTTCACTGATCAATTGTGTGATTTCAAATTGTGTGAAAATAAAGAGATTTTTATTTATATGTAAATTGATAGCAGGGGAGCACTTCAAGTGTGTCACTGGTATCCGGGCCTGACTTGTATGTCACTTTATTTTTTATAAATAATTATGAGGGGGTGCCCCTTTTTCACACTTATGCACCTGGCCCCTAAACTGTCTGTGCACATCTCTGGATCCAGGCAGGCTCATTACTTGCACCATTTGCTCTGCTATTTCACTCACATCTTTCTCTTCTCCCTCCCTCCCTCTCTCTCTCTCTCCCTCTGTCAATAGTCACAGCTCACAGCTGTATCTGTAGGTTCTTCACAATAAAAATTATCCAGGTGTTTTGTCAATGAAAGTTCACTTTATATGAATCAGCAGTCATCAGGAAATGTTTAAACAAGGCTCCAGACGACGGCAAGTGATCAGCATCAAACGCTAGTCTAGCAGATGTCAAACAGAAACAAAACTACAAGAGGAAAACTAAAGCAGCCTAGCCTATACAGCCTTTTAAAAATGTAATTTCCTGGTTCACTTTTGACGAGGAGAAGAAGGCAGGTGAAGTGAAACTCAGACACTCACCACCCTCAACGTAGGCTACTCACCTGCTGCAGCTGTACTGACGCTGCGCCTGGATCCTGTCTGTGACAAGCCTTGTCCAACATCATATGTAGCGTTCTGCACCATTGCCTAATTGCTAATAATAGACATCGGTTTGCGCAAACAGATGCGGGATTCCCGCAATCCTGCGGCCAATTTCAGGCACTGATTGTGCAGAAAAGGAGGGGGCGCCTATCAGCAATTTTTTTGTTTGTTGTTTTGTGAGGGGCTACAGCGCCCTAGCCGAACTGGCGCCCCAGGCAGGATGCTGTGTCGCCTGTAGGGTGAGCCGGCCCTGCATGAATCTGACATTTATGACATCATCAGTGATGCTGGTCTCATTGGCCACACAGCAGCCGAGTTGCGGCCAAGACCGCGCAGCGGCCGAGCCAGCTTGGCGAGCTGCAGGACGGGCGAGGCCATCCCAAGCTCGGGCTCTGTCTGTCCCAAGCTCGGGCTCTGTCTGTCCCACTGTGATTGTCTCACTGTGACATCATCCGTGATGTCATAAATCCTACTGTGACATCATCCATGATGTCGTATTGCTGCCATCCAGACACCTGGGACGTGGGTGTTTCCCATTGGAAAAGTCCCACCCCCAACCTTCAAAGCATTCCAGAGCACAAAGGCAAAACGCAACCAAGAAACATGGCGGACCGCGACAAACGTTTTTTTGTTTGGCAAATAGCAAGAGAGCTTAACGAGCAGAGCACCCTCCTTGCATATTTAAACAAAAATGAGGAGCAGCAATGACACATAAGGTAACAGACTCATAAATTTGATTTAGGCACCTAATACTTTGGACTATGGTTGCGGCCATTGTTGTGTGACGTCAGAATAGTGGGGGTAGATTTTTTCATACCAGTTTTCAAGTCGGAGCTCCCACTTTGAGTGCCATTCCAGTGCACTTTTCCTAATAGGAGGCCAGAAGATCCGAAGGTCCCAGTTGTCTGGAAGGCAGCATAAATCCCACTGTGACATCATGAATGATGTCATAAATCCCACTGTGACATCATCAGTGATGTCATAAATCCCTGATCCCACTGTGACATCTTCAGTGATGTCATAAATCCCACTGTGACATCTTCAGTGATGTCATAAATCCCACTGTGACATCATCAGTGATGTCATAAATCCCTGATCCCACTGTGACATCTTCAGTGATGTCATAAATTCCACTGATGACATCATCAGTGATGTCATAAATCTGACATTAAAGACATCATCAGTGATGCTGGTCTCATTGGCCACCGAGCAGCCGAGTTGCGGCAAAGGCCGCACAGTGGGCGAACTGCGAATGCGAGCTGCAGGGGCAGCTCAGTGAGCTGCAGGACGGGCAGCCGAGCCTACGAATCCTAGTATATATTTATATATATATGGGAGCTCGGGCTCTGTCTGTCCCACTGTGTTTGTCCCACTGTGACATCATCCGTGATGTCATAAATCACATCATCCGTGATGTCATGAATCCCACTGTGACATCATCATCAGTGATGTCATATATCCCACTGTGACTCCCCAACATAAATGGGAGCTTGTGCGCTGTCTGTCCCAGGGAGCTCGGGCTCTGTCTGTCCCACTGTGAGTGTCCCACTGTGACATCATATGTGATGTCATAAATCATACTGTGACATAATTTGTGATGTCATACATCCCACTGTGACATAATCAGTGATGTCATAAATCCCTGATCCCACTGTGACATCATCAGTGATTTCATAAATCCCACTGATGACATCATCAGTGATGTCATAACTCTGACATCATCAGTGATGCTGGTCTCATTGGCTACACAGCAGCCGAGTTGCGGGCAAGGACGCGCAGCGGCCGAGCTGCGAATGCGAGCTGCAGGGCCAGCTCAGCGAGGTAGAGCCTAATATGAGCCTAATATGAAGGCTCTACGATAACTTTGAAGAGCTGAAAATTGGATTTGAACGTCAAAAATAGGTTTTAAATTATAGCTGCTGCACAGCAATGGGTCGTGGCCGGCCAAGTCTCAAGTCTTTGAGCTAGTGTCCAAGTCTCAAGTCTCAGGTCTTTTAGCTATAGTCCAAGTCAAGTCTCAAGTCTTTGGTCACAAGTCCAAGTCAAGTCTCAAGCCTCTTATGGATGAGCGTCATCTGTAGCCTGTACTACGAAGCTGTCTTAACAGACCCGCGATCTGTCACTTTGATCTGGTTTGACTGAACAGGATCAAAGCTATCTAGTTTAACGATACTACGACGCTGGTTTTCTACTCGATAACTGAAGCTGGCTTTATCTGGGATCTGCCTGTGCACGCGCACGTTTTTCGCTCGTGCACAGGCGCGCGTCCACGCGAAAGAGGTGCGCTAGGCGCTAGCCAATCACATTATGAACAGCTGAGTTGATCCACGCCCACACCCATTTCCTCATTCAATAGAGAGCCGCAGTAACGAGTCCGGAAATCATCGATGCTAACAGCCCTGGTTCAACACAGTTTTCGCCTATGGGAGTTTTGAATGGGTTTTTGGCGCGATGCTTCTAATAAGCTCTCTGGGCAACGCTGGCTTAATCAAACGCGAACCAGATGGTAGTAACATCATCTTTACACATGAAGACCACTTTTATGAGTTTTGAAGCTTTTATGTGCCGTTAAAAGGGCGGCTAGCTAGGAAACGGCTAAATGGGACTACACTGTTGAGTCGATGGGGATATATACGTCAATAACGTCATCACTCAAAGGACGAACACGGAAATTCTCTTTCCCTCACCTGGTTCAGCCCCGTTCAGCCCGGGGTAATCAGTGCACACATCAACAAAAGTCCAGGTTGAGTGCTGACGTGACGTGGAAGCCTATGCGACAGTGTGTAGTTCTGGATTAGCTTAGCACGAGCTTTTTACCTCTAGCGCTCGCATTTACGCTTCAAAACTCATGAAAGTTGTCCTCATGTGTGAAGATTATCCCGCTGAACCTTGGTTCGCGTTTGATTAAACTTGCGTTGCCCAGAGACCTTATTTGAAGCATCGCGCCAAAAACCCATTCAAAAATCCCATAGACAGAAACAGTGTTGAACCAGGAAGTTCGGGACTTCCGCATTCAGCCTACAAAAATACGTCATCCCTGCGGCTCTCTATGAATGTGTGATCAGAGTTTTAGCGGATATTTAATGTAACCTATGTCAGAATGAAAATCCGCGTTGGATATAATCTGCTGAAGGACTGCTAAAGCTGCCGCTTGTATTCACATCAGTCATTTGATTTACTTTGATCAGCGATTTCTGTCCCCTAAATGTGTAATCTCAGCCTATAAATTTCCACAATCTGTAAACCTAAATTTTAGACCATAGATTTAGAAACGCATGCTCAATGAATAATGATCTCTATCACTCATTATGTGTGTAGTTGCACTGATCGAATAATTAATATATAAAATAATGATAATGCTGATGCCTAATATAAAAGAGAAAACTGCTGAACTGAATTGAGACGATGCGGGCATAGTTTTCATTGATAAAAACTAGCCTATTTTTGCTCATATATTGGCATACAGCCTACAGGACACAGTTCCAGCTGAAACATGCAAGAGCCTGCATATTTAGCCTATTGGGGCTATCCCATATTTATCCCATATCTATATTATATGTATAGGCTTTTCTGGCATGTAGGAGAATATCACCCTCACTCCATTTGAGGCTCCGTGTATGATATGCGCTGCGTGATTAACTCATTGAGTGCCAGCCACTTTTGGAGAACGGATGCTCCCAGTGCCAGAGTTTCAGAGCGTTTTCAGTGATTTCTCGAGGCCCACAGAATATTGTGTGATATTACTATGTAAACACTGAACACGCACAAAGAACGATGAGACTCTATTCTATCATCTGCAAAAAAAAGTTTATTGATCCCATTTTCCGTTCTTTAGTTATGAGCCGGAGAAGATAGCTTGATTCATCCAAAAACAGCAATTTTTTTCTAGAATTTGGGCTGTTTGTAAACATCAATAAGCGTAACCTATGTGGGGTTTGGCGTAACCTATGTGGGATTCGAAATAACGAAGGTTATGCCAAACCCCATAGGTTACGCTAAAACCACCACCGCAAAGCGTCCTACCTGTAGTTGGCCAGTCGGCAGGAAAGTATCGCGGGACTTCACGAGACTTGGTGACCGAGATCACGTTTGAGGTAATTTGATCCCTGTGAGAGTCCAGGAAATGGCCTGGGGCGAAGTATCACTCTGGTGGATGTTGAGGGATCACATTATTTACGATATGTGGTGAAAGCGGGAATAAAAATAGCTATTTAGATGCAGGAAAGACAGGCTCACACTTGGCCCCAAATCAGCTCCATTTTACAACTGACTTGGACGCTATTGATCTCAAAACAACGCTAGGACGGCCAGAAACGCCGCGGATATCGCTGGGTGAGTGGCCAAATCATAATTATTGCCAGGAGATGGGTCCAGGTTAAAAAAAAACGAAATTCTCCTTTAAGTCCCCCGATTCCCAAGTATCAAGGAAACTTGAACTTCCTTGTCTATAGCTTTAGTCTAGTTTTATTCTCTCTTTCTTTATGGGGAGCGGTGCTTGTGTTATCTGCTTTGATGTGTTCTGCTTTATAACTGATAAGATCAACTCTGCAGCCAATCACAGACCAGCTGCTGACGTCATCATATCCATCTGCGACAGCTTATTGGCTGCTTGCTGTCCACCATGCAGTGACGATGGTGAAGCCTGCACACATGCTGTAGCCACTACAATCCACCAGAAGGCGGCCTCACTCCACAAAAACCTCCTCCTGAACACATGTCCTGTGGTAATGAGGGAGGGGCAAGCACTGCCTTTTCACTTTCAACAGCCAGATTTATCCTGCCAGTCCTGGGGATTGAACCGACGACCTTCCGGTCACAAGTTCGCTTCTCTAACCGTTGGGCCACCACTGCCCCTAAGTGTTTGTGTTTTAATTAATATACAAACCAATGTCTCCCTCTCTCTCTCCCTCAGTCTCTCTCCCCCCCTCTCTCTCTCAGTCTCTCCCCCTCTCTGTCCCTCAGTCTCTCCGTCTCCTCTCTCTCCCTCAGTCTCTCTCCCGCTCTCTCTCTCCCTCTCCCTCAGACTCTCTCGTGAGCCTCAGACTGATGACATCAGTGATGACATCACCACTGATGTCATCAGTGAGGCTCCGTCAGGTCACCCGCACGGGTGCTCTTTACACCCCCTGAAAGTTTCAGCCCGATCATTTCTTGAAACAAACAGAGTCCACATTGACAAATATATAGGGCAGTGGTTCTCAAATGGGGGTCTGTGGACCCCCAGGGGTCTGTTGCACTTTGTCAGGGGGTCCGCGAAAAGTTTTCAGGAAAATAAAAATAAAAACTTTTTCTTTTGCAAAAGCTTCATAGTTCAACAAAAATATTTTATGCTTTAAATCTAAAATGGTTCATAGATTACATTCTAATCTAACAAAGCTATCAATTTAAAAGTCAAGCAACGTTACCGTGGAAACAATTAAGCTTAGCCCAAAATCACAAATCAGAATTAGGAGGTCCCCGGTATATTTTCTATCTTGTAAGGAAGGGGTCCTTTGCTGAAGAACATTTGAGAACCTCTGAACTAGAGGCTCGCCCGGCACGCGGCCTCGCCTGTCCTGCAGCTCGCCAAGCTGGCCCTGCAGCTCGCATTTGCAGCTCGGCTGCAGTGTGGCCAATGAGACCAGCATCACTGATGATGTCAGATTTATGACATCACTTATGATGTCAAAGTGGGATTTATGACATCACTGATGATGTCACAGTGGGATTTATGACATCACTGATGATGTCACAGTGGGATTTATGACATCATAGTGGGACAATCACAGTGGGACAGAGAAACAGACAGACAGACAGACAGACAGACAGACAGAGAACTAGCTCCCATTGATATACTGATGATATATATCTATATATATATCTATATATACACATACATGAATACTGTGCAAAACTTTGTTGTGTACCTCTTTAATTGTATTATTAATGCATAACCTATTTGGTAAGAGTCATCAATATAGTAAAAATATCAAAAAGCTTTCCCTCTAGGAGTGATTTTATTTTGTTCATACAGTAGAATGCATTAAGCATTATGTTTATTGTTACCTTTAACATTGATAATGTCATCAAAAGGGTTTCTATCCACAATGCTTACTGATATTGAAGGTGATTTTTCATCAGATGGGACAGAAATGGCTTTCATCAAAATGGTTAGCTGCAGCAGTCATGTGACCTGCTATTATCCAAATAAGTCACATTGACCCTGAACACATTTTGAGGTGAATACACTGTTGGAAAGTTGTGAATGTAATCTTTCAGGTGATATAAAAATGATCATGGTACTCTTTTGACAAAGTAAGCTAGTTTGTCACGTATACCTTTATGAGCTTTAAAACTATATTTAACATTGGAATTACACAATAATCTTTACACAGAATGAAAGCCATGGCTTTATTTTGCTCAAGTCTGGTGAAACCCCAAAACAGCCAAAATCTATATCCCCCCCCCCCTAAAATCACATGTCTACACAAACGGGTCAGTGCTACATGTGAGTGATTTTGTCAGAGCAGCTCACATTGTTACCTTTAACATTCATAATGTCAATACCATCGATCATCAAAATGGTTAGCAGCAGCATGAGAATACATGGAACGTCAAATACGACATCACCATATCATCGTCATAGAAAAGGTTTGTTGTGGCCCCAAAGTCACACATTGGGGAAATCATAGCACACTTAACCATAATTATTCACCAAGCATCAACTGCACAATTGGAAAGACTTCATATAAAATGAAATCTTATTATAAGAATATATTATACAGTCACAAAGTTACACAATCAAATTCCACATGGTTCATGTATCAATCATGTGTAATGTTTCCTGTAGGATTCTTACCTTGTTCAACTCACATCGATGAAGCCAAACAGACTCTCAGCCTTCGTCTGTAGAAGAGACACAGCGACTTCAGTCTGTGATCATTTGATCTGTGACTGCTGGCACGCCCTATCCTCCTAACTTCACTGCCAAAGGCTACAAACCAGTGTTGCCAGGTGGGGGAGGTTCCTGCCCAATTGGGTGGTTTATAATTTGATTGAGCATGTCAAAATTGGTTTGGGCAGGTGAACCAAATTTGAGCTGGTTTGAGATCAGTTTGGTGGTTTTCAATTGCGTACTCTGTACATCCAATCAGTCACCATGACAGCCACATGCGGTCAGTCAGGGGGACTGCGTAAACCCTGTTGTGGGAGGAGATGATGTTTGTGTGCAATCAATCTGATCGTCTGTGAACCTCTGAGACTCTGGGGTTAAATGCTGGAGAAAATGTGGTCCTGTTTATAGCAAAGCTGAGATTATAGTCTATTTAAAATAAAAGAAGGAAAGTCAGAGTTTGGTTCTATTTTATACCATGTTGGTTTGAAGTGGAACAACTAAATGCAAAAATGATCACATATACTGTACAAAGGGGGGGAAAGCATGATTCAGGATAGTGTGTGTAGGCTACACAAAGTGTCATTATCAGGTTTATTGTGTATAATGTAATTGGTACAGGGGGATGGGGGGGGGGGGGGGGGGGTGTGTTTTGGGCATGTTTCTTCTTAACTCATTGAGTGCCAGCCACTTTTGGAGAACGGACGCTCCCAGTGCCAGAGTTTCAGAGCGTTTTCAGTGATTTCTCGAGGCCCACAGAATATTGTGTGATATTACTATGTAAACACTGAACACGCACAAAGAACGATGAGACTCTCTTCTATCATCTGCAAAAAAAAGTTTATTGATACCATTTTCCGTTCTTTAGTTATGAGCCGGAGAAGATAGGCTGTTTTGAGCAAAAAGACAGGTTTCAAATTATAAGCTGAGATATTCAGCCTTTTGTGAAATGAAGCATTTCAAGCACATTCACTGACTCTAGCTAATATTTTCTGATGTAGTGACGTGGTGTAGTTGTGTGGTGCCTGCGTGCCCCACCCCCCTCTCCCCCCCTCAGCTGCAAACTCCTCCCCACACTAACACACAGCCTAACACGCACCCAGTCTATTTTCGGAGCGCTCCGTTTTTGTGCGCCGGGCGGCTCCCAGCGCGACACGGAAATGCCAAACCGGACTGCAGGGAAAGGTTTGGCCCTTCGGCGTCGGGTGCTGCCTTTCTGGCGGGTAATCGTGTGGAGAAACTATATGCAGACAGACAGACAGAGGCAGAGGAGCTCAGTTGTGGGCGCGGATTGACTGATGTTCGCAGCCAACGTCAGCTGCAGACAGAGCAATCTATATGGCTCTGGCTGCAGCATGCATTGGTTTCTCTTTGATCACGGCTTTTTCGTGCTGTTTTCCAGACCTTTCTGTAATCTGGAGAGCACTGTCGCCACCTAATGAGTCCGTAAAATAGGTTATACACCTTCAATAGCTCCCATATTTGTACAGGAGATGCCTGAGGCTTTGATCCACGTCCCACCGTCAAAAAACACAATTGACGAACATACTCGTCCTTGGCACTCTACGTTACTAAACGAAATGACGAACATACTCGTCCATGGCACTCAATGAGTTAAAAAATGTGGGGCTGTTTTTGAACAGTTTTTGGGCTGGAAACCACCCGTCTTTAAAATGGCAACACTGCTAGAAGCCTCACTATGCACTAAACCAGTGTGAGAAACCACAGATCACATCAGGAGGCGTGTCTTTAATGTGTCAACAACAGTGAAATAAAGAGTATAACACAGAAATAGAATGCATGGAGCTGGGCCAATATCACCACATTTCACTATCAAATAGACTTTTTATAAGATTAAAGGGGGACTGACCCCCCCAGATTTCTTGCAAAACGGTATTCTACTTTATTTGAAAACTCTGCAGGCAAGATGGCCGCCTAATAGTCCCTTCTTTAGCTGGCAGAATTCCTCCCCCATAAACTAACATATCTTGGCCAATAAGTATGTAACATACAAAATAAAACAACCCGTAATGTCTTACTTTGATGTAGAATGCAGAGGACATGTAACTGTTTAGTTAAACTTGCATTCCAGGAATATTGCTCTAAAGATAACGTACATGGCTCGAGACTGTTTTGTCCTGAAACCCACTTGCTTTGCGCCAGAGCCAGAACACAATCGATTTGGGGGTGGAACATGCCAGGATTGGCCAAAGCCAGTGCCCAGAACTGTCAAATCAAATCATCGTCAGAGACGCTATGGCCCGCCTCCCAGTATTCTCAGTGTATCCGAGATAGATATCATAGAAAACGTTATGAATATAGCCACGTTATAATCAACAAACTAACGCTGGTGATCTGTATGGAAACAGTGTTACTCGAAATGGTTAAAAGTTCTATCAATTTGGTCATTCAGTGGCGTTTTACTGCCATGTAACATAACTAACTAGCGGCTAATATTAGCCACAGTAGGCGATTACCCATGCATGCATTGCTCTTAAAGGGCGCGTGCCCCACTCATGTGACGTCACGATGTACCAAATCTCCCATTCATTTGAGGGCACAAAAAAGGCAGGTTTGAACCCATAGAGGTCACTTATGCTGCTGAAAATGATACAAATGGTACAGTTTGGTCTCAAAGGTGGAAATGTTGACCAGAATTCTTCACACACCACCCCAAAGTCATATTGGTTAAAAGCTGAAAAAAATGTTTTGGGGGTAAGTTACACTTTAACACATTGACTGCCAGACGTTTTTTTTTGCTGTAGGTAGCTTCTGCCAAGCCGTTTTTTGAGGATTATGGCTCATTTTATAAGAGCCGAGGATTCGTTTCAGCTTGGAGTTTGTGAACATACAATATCTCAAAAGTACTAATAGAATGTGTACTTTCTCTGTCTAAAAGAGTTAGTTTGTAGAGTTAGTAGTTATGTAAGCATTAGCAGTTGAATACAGCATGGTTTTAGCGTGAAAAAGAATATTCAGAGATAAACGGCTTTTTGTGAAATTGGATGGAACGGTCACTTTAACCATTCATTTTTGGCTCTCTCTCTCTCTCTCTCTCCCTCCCCCTCTCGCTCTCTCTCTCTCTCTCCCTCCCTCTCGCTCTCCCTCCCTCTCTCTCTCTCTCTCTCTCTCTCTCTCTCTCTCTCTCTCTCCCTCCCTCTCGAGTTGCTTCAACTCCGCCCTCCGTGGGCGGACAAGCTTGTCACCAGTCAGTGCTTTGCTGCTCTCCTGTGCCTGCATGTCTGGGCCGCTGTTTGAGGAAGTCGGGATGGACTCGCTCGTTTGGAGTTTTGGTTGAGAGAAGCTTTTGCGATTCTGGTCATATTTATGCTGCGTGTTTCAAAGTGTGTTCCTCCACCTGTAATCTATCACCCGATCATAGTAGATCGGCTGAATCTATTATGTAAATTTGCAATCCCGCATCGCCAGCAATCAGCGCGAAAAGGAGAATGGCTGGGCTGAGAATGGCTTGACAAGTTAAAAAAATGCTTTCCTTTCTCTAGCCAGGAGAGCACTGTTGCCACTTAGTGGGTCGGTGGAATGGGTTGTAAACGTTCGGTGGCTCCAATAATTATATAAGAGATGTAAAAGGCTTAGATGCACAACCCACCGTCAAAAAAAAAAAATCGATGCCAAAAACGTGTAAACACGTTGTTGGCAGGGAACAGCTGGATTCTGAAAACGTGTTCATACGTTGTTGGCAGTGAATGTGTTAAATGTGTAAATAGCTATTTTAGGTGCATGTGGGGTCAAACAGGGTAAAAAGCTTATATTCACACAGGTCATTCTTCTAGAGCAGTGGTTCCCACCCTGTGGTACAAGACCCTCTTGGGAGGACTGACCACTTGCCTCTGACCCCTTGCTCAGTGGTCCCGGTGTGGATCCTCTTGGACTTGGACTGCCCATGGACTGTCCATGCTCTCTTCCATTCCTAAGCTTTGGGTGCTGCTAGGCTGTGAGAGGCTGTCTTGCTGTCTTGTTTGAACTTGATTTTGTCTGTGTGTGTTTCTTTGTTTACAACATTCTTTATAGCTATCTTGGCTGAGGTTCAGGATCAGAGTCTCCTCACCTCACCTCCGGCACTCCCCTGTAATTTCCCTTCAAGTAGCTACCTGTGTGCAGCACACCTACTGCCAGGCCCGGCTCCAGACCCAAGTTACAGAGGGGGCCTGCCTCTAGCTTGGGGGGGCCAAGCTACCCAAGGGGGGTCCGGGGGGATTCTCCCCCGGAAGAAGATTTTGTACATTTTAAAGTAAAATTCGTCAACCTGGTGCATTTGAGAGCAAAATGAAGAGGCTAAATCTGTGAAGAACTACACACATCTCTAATGTGTTGTGACTTTACAAATAATTAGGCCTAAACAATTAATATTAAGTGTATTTACACATTGTGCACAAATTGCATTCATTGTGACAAATTTACAATAGTTAATATCCAGCCAGAATCATTGCAAATGGATGTTCAAAGTAACAGTTAGCAATAGCATTCAGTTAATCAATGCCTAATGACAGCCAGATTCCATGTTAAACTATAAAACAGAAAAACGGAAAAACGTTTTTTGAATGGGGGGGCCAGTTTGTTGAATGGGGGGGCCCGGCCCGGTCAGGCCCGCCCCTAACGCCGGGCCTGCCTACTGCACGTGTGCAAACTCATGGAGAGTGAAAAAGGTGAGATACCAGGGAAGGGTGGGCACACACAAAAACACAGAACTCATTCACTTCTGTGGAATATTTTGGGATCAAAAAGGTGACTCACGTAAAGGTGGTGTTTTACATGGCCCAGTCTCTGTCTCCCCCCTCTTCTCTCTCTCTCTCTCTCTCTCTCTCTCTCTCTCTCTCTCTCTCTCTCTCTCCTCAGAGGAAGACAGTTTGGCCCCTATCGTTGCATCGGCCTAGTTTCTACGCCGAGCGCCTGGCGCAGTGGGCGTGGACCAGCGCACTTGATATCTTGGTCTTGGCGCTAGACGCAGTCTAAAGCATTACAACCACGCCTTTTAAGCGTAAAATTATGCACCGTCATGCTCATTGGATAAGTGCAATAAACGAATCGCACGCTTGCCTTTTAAGCTCCAATTCCAGTGGTCCAGCAAAACCAGACAGAAGCCAAGCGCTCTGCCCCCCCCCTCCCTTCATCCAGTCTGTCTGTCTCCATATAGGCTATTATTCCATATTATTATGCTTCTCAAACCAATCTAAATGCAGTTTAAATACTGCAAGCATGTAAATACGCTACACTATAGCAAGATCAAAGTGAAAAGAATGTTCTAAATGCATCAGCTAGAAAAATATAGCCTATTAGATTGGTGAAAGTTTGTCCAGAAAGATATAATTTTCTCTCACCTGCTGCAGGAAGGATGATGCACATAAATATACCCTACATTATGTAAAGTCATTGCATAAATGTGTTTTTATTGTAAAACTAAATGTGAAGTAGGGCCAAGTTATTGGAGCGGACATCACAGTATAGCACATGACAGTAGAAGCCGTTCCGAAGCGCGTTCCGCTGACACTTATCTAAATCACGTAAAATCTACAAGAGATATATATAGGCCCAGGAGGACATATATGTTTCACTTAGGGTGGTGTTTTAATTTCGATGTTTTATTTGGTCCAATATTGAAATGTTCTACAATTGCAGGCTGTGTTACCATTACACATTATTTTAGATCGACCTTTT